>NW_023046137.1:0-72575 GCF_011762505.2 Arvicanthis niloticus
CGTTTTTAGTCCCTAAGGATGGATAGCAAGTCCTGGTTCCTCACTTGAAACTTTAGCTTTTTTACATTCAATGGATCCTCCGCATTGAGGTCTCCTTACTGTTTCCTCTCACTTTGTTTCTTTCTGGTGTGTCTTGGGAGGGGATATGCATGTCTGTGCCAATATTTATATTGATGGTTTGCTGAGAGGCATTTATTACATTTGTTTTTGCAGTCTTTCTGCATCATAAGCCCGGTCTCTCACTGATCTGAACTTCCTGCTTTGGTTAAGCTATCTGACAAGCATCTTTGAATCATCTGTCACCTCCCAGCAGAGCTCCTGGTATTATTTGGTCTCAAGTCACTGCTACAAGGGTGAGCTACTCATAGAGAGGAAGAACATGGTAGCTCTCTCCACATTTTTACAGATTTTATTGTTTTCAGTTTGTTGTTATTGTTGTAAAAAACACACATTATTAACATGAACGAAGCCAATGCTGTCTGTTTCCAGGTTCAGACACACAACTTGGCCCACTGTGCTTTCTCATGAATTTTTTGTCATTAGCCTTAAATCCCTAGGGAGAGGAGGAGGGTGTTGGTGACCCAGATGGTCTTATCCTACAAACCTAGGTCCATGTAAACACAGGTGAGTTTTCCAACCCAATAATACTTAATAAACAAACAGAACCCATATTGCCAAACTTAAAAGTGAATAATTTCATTTTTAGGCCAGCCCACTCTTCCCAAACCTTACCATATGACCTGAGATTCCCCTTTCCAGCCCTTCCCTCATTCATTACAACTTCCTATCCCTGGGTTGGTTGGCCCACCCATTTGCAGAACAACCAGGAAGCAAACATGGTACTCATGGAACCAGAGCAGGATATGGGCCACAAAGGGTGCCCAACAACAGCTGCACATATGAGACAAAAGTTGTCTCCAAGGATTTGTGGTCCTATTTACATGACCCTTTGGAACCTGAACACCAGCCTCTCATTCTCAAAAGGGAGTATGAGGCTCTTAGAGGGAAGAAGGCAAGAGTCCAGGAACCCCAGTGGCACATAGGATGGTTCCCTAGTCTGGTGGGAAAGCAGTGGGTTTGGTTGACTGACCACTGAGGCCATCTCACCTGGGTTCTTATAACTGGCCATCTGTTGGTCTTCAGAATCCAGTGGCCCAGATACCAAGCTTCTTCCAGAATCTCCAAGTCTGGGTCCCTCCATGACCCAGAGACTTTCACACAGCACTCTTCCTCTCAATGCCTACCATATGGTGGCAACAAGAGCATCTGCATCTCCAACACTCAGGTCATGGGACAGGTGCCCGGCTGGAAGTGACCTTCCTGGCTGTTTCTGCAAGGGCCTCTCCCTCTGCTCTACCTCCCAGGCTGCCAATGCTATCCTATCACTCTAGGCAGAGGAGCTCCTGCTCCTGTGACACCACCCTTCCAGCTTTATGGAAT
Source organism: Arvicanthis niloticus (assembly GCF_011762505.2). Taxonomy (NCBI): domain Eukaryota; kingdom Metazoa; phylum Chordata; class Mammalia; order Rodentia; family Muridae; genus Arvicanthis; species Arvicanthis niloticus. The sequence continues at coordinate 1,441 of NW_023046137.1, forward strand.
GAAGAGGTGTCTAAGGATGCCACTTCCGGAATTATCTAGGACCCAGATCATCCCTCCTGCTCTATGGTGCCTCACTCAGAGAGGCTCTGGTCCAGCCTTCTCCCAGGACAGAAAGAAAGGCACCCCATTTATTGTTTTGTAATTAGAGTCTTTTATAATAAAAAGTTTTAAAATATACTTATTATAAAAATACAAAGTTAGACTTCTTTGCCTATCCTGTACTGAGATAACACCCTGGAAATTCATGGTGTGTCTTATTGGCTTTCACCATGAGGATTCATGAAATCCTACAGTGCATCCCTCTGCTGACATTGTTTTGCTGAGTATTTCATGGACATGACTTTGCTTCAGGACACTTCCCCCTCACAGTTTTGTAGAGTGCTGCATTTCAGAGAAATCATTGCATGCTAATTCCCTAGCTTGCTTTGAACGTCATTAGGATGTTTTAATATCACATGAACTGTAATGTGTTGTAAAGTTCATGGATAATAAACATGACTAACTGTCTTTTTAATGGTGCTACCAGGGTCTTCTGAGAGGGAGCCAAGGTAGGTTGAGAGAGCAGAATATGTTTCTACTTGAAGCTTCCTGGAGGATGTTCTTAAAACCCTCTTTCTTAGTATCTTGAATTGTGTGGACCAGCCTATCTGTATAGAGCTTATTAATTCTTATAGGATCAGCAAGTATCTGCATGGGAAAAGTTCCTGAAACAGAAATAAGTACAGGCCTCACCAGCAGAGCCTGGGTTTGTCTAAGAGCCTACTACACAGCTTAGGTCCAACTCCCTTCTCAAGTGTCAGGAAATGTGCTGAAACATAGCAATCTTTGGATTGATGTGTGTGTCTCTGTGTGTTTCTGTGTGTGTCTGTGTGTGTGTCTGTGTGCTTTTGTGCATGTGTGTGTTAGCAGTTTTATGTTGTGTATTTCTGTATTGGTAGGTGCTTATTTTAGGTGTTTGTAGTATGGTTTCTTGTACATACAAGTGTGTATTTAGGTATGTCTCTGTGTGTGCACGTGTGTGTGCATGTACGAAGGCATGAACTGGTTTGTTTCTGAACATATATGTACATATTCATATGTATCTATACATATATACACTTGGTCAGCAAACATCTTAAATGATAATACAGTCCAGCTTTAATGAGAAAGTACTCTATCAGTTCACTTTGCATCACAGAAACATCAAATACAGTAGCAGGTCATCATGCCTCTCCACCTAACTCAATAGAACTAAAGGAGACAGATAATGGTGTAAAGTCAGATATTCAACAGTTGGTAGAGAAAAACTATTCATCACTATTGAAACTGGTTGTAGAGCAAATCTATTTATCTATATTGAAATCATTTGTAGGAAACTAAAAGACTGTGGTACATGGAGGTGAGTAGGAGCTGCCATGTCAAATCATGAGCCTGAGAGTCACAAAAGGCTGGCTAAGGGTCCGTGTCCCATCTCTGCTCTTCTATATTAGCAGTGGTATCACGTCTTTCTTCATTAATATCCCTTTTACAGTTCAATGCTTTCCCTTGGAAAGATTTGTATACCGCACACTCTTGCTGATTATAGTGTCTCTTCAGTGAGCATGGATTCTGGGAGATGGATTCTCTGGGGATTCACAGATGGAGGGGTTCACAAGAGGAACCCAGGCAGGTTCCTGCACTCTAGATATAATAACAGCCTTCACTTGAATGGTTGCTAGGCTCCCTAGAAGACCTCTGTACAGTGCTCTATTCAGACATTGTTATGCAGTTATTTTTCAATATAATATATATGGACTATTGGAGAAATGTGGTGTTTTATTTTAGCTCCAGCACAGTGTGTAGTTCACAATTAACTTGTAAGCTGTTTATTAAATCTGAGAAAAATTTTAGGCCCAGATGCTCTGTGGCACTGCTTCTTTGGGGATACAAGGAAAGACCTTAGCTCAAAGGTCATACTGGATTGTCCTGCTGAATAAGCCTGGTGTTTGCTGGATAGCTGACATGACAGGTCCTCACCAGGCCTTTATGTCTTGCTCCCCTATGTCTGAATACTCCAACAGAAACTCAAACAGGGCACAGAATAGGTCAAGGTATCCCACAGACACAATTCTTCACCAGGAGCACTGATTGTGCAAAGCAAGTGAACCACCATTGCATCTCATCCCTACAACCATGGAAATCTTGGGCTGAATTTTCTTCCTTTCTTTGGGTAAGTATATATCATAAAGGCCTTTATTTTGTGTAGCCTCTAGTTCAGCAAGAGTGCATGTTTGGAAGGCTTCAGAGAAGTGCCTGAGGGTCATTAAGATCTGCTGGTCATCCGGAGGGGCCTGAGAATGCAATTTTTGCTTGTCCTCATGGTCATCCTGAATAATTTCATGGAGATAAGTCAAGCGAATTTTAAGACTTTGAGGTATTGTCTGTAACATGACTCCTGCTTTGCTTGCAAGGACTTGTCCAACAGCACCCCACCCAAATTGGGGCATAGCTACATTCATCTTGAAGACATTATTACCATTAGTCACAGCCTTTGCACTATATTTCTAAGGCCATCAACAGACTGTAGGTCTCTGTTGCAAAATCTACAGCAAGAGAATGCTGCTTAGCTTAAGAACTGTGTTTGGTTTTGGTTACTTTTGATTTCCTTGAGTATAGGATTTTCTTTCTTTTCATTTGAAGTTTTGTCATTCATTTGTTTTTGTTACTATAATTAATTTGTAGTTTTGTTAAGGCTATGTACTACATACTTTGACTCTCCTACTTTAAGCTTGTATTGAATAAAATTAATGTATTCTTATGAATAAAAACATAATCTCTAATTTTTATCTCATAAAAACCTTCTGTATTCATGTGTGGTTCACAGTCTTGTAACACTAGAAGTATGAGGTAGGAATGGACCTCTTCAAGTGTAATGTGGCTTAGTCTTCATTATTCATTCCCAAACAGTCACAGCTGCACAGAGAATTGTGCTTTTGGTGTGGATAGTGTGTCAAAATCTGTGGACCTAACTTCATGATGAAAAACATATCCATGCTGTATCTTTGTGGTCATAAATTCAGCTATGTTAAAATGCACTACTCCATGGATTCTCATGATGAACAAACAGAGGAGAAACACAAGAGTGTTTCTAATACATCCCAAGAAATAAATTCACTAAGGGAATATCAAAGAAATTAGTAACCACAGAGCTGTATGCCTTTTATTTCCTTGAATGGTAGCATCACTTATAACTGCAAAGCAGAGATCATGAATTCCAAGATCATTTGGCAGATGTTAGGATTTTTGTTTTTTTGTTTTGTTTTGGTGGTGGTGTTGTTCTACTGATGATGAATTTTGTTCTCTTGGCCTGGAAAATGTATTTGATGATATTTTTTAAATTTGGTTAAGGCGTTGTTTCTGTTTTTGCATTATTTCATTTATGTGTATGGGTGTTTTTCCTGCTGTATGTCTGTACAGTACATGCATACAATTCTCCCGAGGCCAGAAGAGGTCAGTGGATTACACCTGGAGCAGAAGTGATGAAGGATTTTTTTAAATTTTTATCTTATGTGCATTGGTGTTTTGCCTGCATGTATGTCTGTGAAAGTGCCAGATCATGTAGTTATAGATGGTTGTAAGTTGGCATGTGGATGCTGGGAATTGAACCTGGGTCCTCTGGAAGAACAGTCAGTGCTCTTACCTGCAGAGCTATCTCTCTCTCCAGCACCCGAGATGGAGGATTCTTAATGTGACTCTTTAGATCTTCTAAGAAACCAAGTCTCAAATGGATAAGCCATCTATCCAGAACATGCCTGGACTTTTGTCTTTCCTTGTGTGGTGTATCAGCTGCACTGGATCTCACCCATCCAAAGACAGAAGATTCTTGAGACCTCTAGGGTCACATACTTGGGGTAGGCATGCTCAGTGTTTAAACTCTGAGGCCTGCATGTAGGGCATTAGAATGGGTTCCTGATCATGCCTCAGGATCTCTTTTTGTCAGGGTTGGAGCAGATCTCTCCTGTCTCATCCTGCATGACAATGCACATTAGGCTTTATTAGATGAATTGCATAATTGAAAACTCTCCTAAAGGTGGAGGTGGTAAATAAATCATGTTGAAGTACAATCAAAAGAGTGTTTAGATTAAGCTTCAGACAAGCCCAGGAGGATGGAACCTGCAGCAGAGGATACAAGTCTGTGATGGTAAATATTTCTGTTCAAGGCTAGCAGGGAGAGGGATGGTAGATGTTGCCTGTATCTTTGCTCTACCTACTGCCTTTACTCTGGGTAGTGACTGTGCTACCAGGCCCCTCCTTGCTTCCCTCAAATCTTATGCTAACACAAACACAAACACACACCCACACAATTTTACAAAAATACTTTATATTGAAAAGATTAGGGCATCACATACCCACCATGACCTTCTATTCTTGAGAGTATATTGATCTGTAAGTACAACCAGAATTTAGAAATGTATAAGGCATTCAGTGATTAGTGACAGGCTTTGGTCCTGGCTGAACCCCAAGGCTGTATAAAGCATTCCTGATCTGCTTGCCATGCTATTTTCTTTCCCAGCAGCCACATCTGCTGCTCAGTGTCATCATGATTTTCTCCAATGCTGCACAGCAATTGTCCTGTCGTCTCCTTAAAGTCGGAAGTCCTACTGAGATTTATTGAAGGTTTCCTCTTATTTTGTGTCAATAATCAAAGGAAGGTAGTCTAGAATAAAACCTGCAATGGGGTCATCTCCAGTTAGATCTCTTTTATGCCAGCTAGCAAAAGACAAAGTGTCTTGCCCTTGATCTTCACTTATTGCCAACCCTGGTTATGCATGCTGACCTCTGCAGGAGTCTTTATACTAAAGGCTCACCCCTATATTCTACATTCATTGACTCAAAACTCCAAGAATGTGACTGAAGCATAGGTGTCTTCAACAAAACTCTAATGGTCATTCTAATGCTCAGGCATTGCTGTAAGCCACAATATTACCTTCTCCCTCATTAGAGCAGTATTCTCTAATACCAAGAAATACAGTTTTGGTGCAAACTAATAAGAGGTCATCAGGACTTTGAGACAGTTGGTCTAGGGAGGAAAGGCAAGATTAGCAATTTTGCATCTGGCCCTCTTCAGGGGTGTTCATCTTTTCAGAAATTTAAAAGCCCTTATACAAAGAGCAAAGACACAAGTCTGGTGTATTTTAGAGGAAAAAAACCAGATCCTCTGTCAGTGGAAGCTGACATCACTGGTAGTATGGTCAGCGAGCACCTCACCATCGGATCCCATGGTCAAGGAGGTGAGTCCCGGGTCTCCTTTGCAGGCAACTTGCTCCTCTCATCCGCAGGCCTTGGGAATCTGCTCTGGGCTGAGGAGGGGTGAGGCCGGTCTCAGGAGTAGGCAATCTGGCAATGGTATTCTAGGCAGCCCAGGTCTGATAGCCCCTTCAACCCCTCCCGGCTCTAGGCAAGCCCCTCAGGGAGCAGGTCTCTTGGTCCTGGTGCTAGAGCATAGGGTGCTGGTCAACTTTGCAGTCAAACTGGGTTCCACCACTAAAGTTTGCCAACTTGGCAGTTTCCAAAAGTTTGCATAGATGGATGAATGACTGGTACCTCATTGTGCCATTTGGGCTGGTCTCCTAAATTGTGGATTTTCTTTCATTTATGTACTTGAAACACAGGTCCTACTCTTTCAGGATCTGGGTAGGATTCAGGGTTTCTCCAAAATAGTCAATACTTTTAAAGAAGGCACTCTGGTGAAAGCAACTAACAGGCATTTGTAGTGGTGGAATTTAAGTCCACTTCAAATTTGGTTATGCTGTTCCCTTGGGGTGGGGCATGCATCCACATCTCGATATTAAATCAAGGCAATGTATTTAATATTAACAGTAAGCACATGGGGAAGTAATGCTTTAAGAAACAGCACTTCTGTGAACAGCTTCCCATCTTCCAATACTTAATTGTGACAAAGCAAAAATACATTTGAAACACTCATGAGGCATGTGGTGAAAGCCACTATGTATTCCAGTCATTGGGTTTCTTAGAATCTAAACTCATGGCCATACACACAAGTCTGTGGGGCTGTGTCAACATTTAGTAGCAGCAGCAATCCAGCCATCCTATTCCAGCAAAACAGAATTCACTGTTTAACTTGGAAGGAGGCTGGTGCGTGTTGGTTCAACTCTGGGAATTCTTGACATCTCTGCACTATGATGTTTCCTGCTGGGTTTGCTGTGCAGACTGATGAAACCTTCTCTCCTGTAGAAGTTCAATGATAGGTTTAGCTAATGTCCGGTGAAAGAAGGCATGTTTTATTTAACTGGTACTTTGGCTTCTCGGTTGTGGGCACACAGTCAACAATCACCCTTACTGACATGGGTTCTTTTCCTTAGTGATGTCCCTCAGCATGGTACCATGCAGACATATGGCTGGGCATGTCTTCTGGGCCACTCTGGCCTTCCACCCACAATCTCTAGGCAGTGGCTGTCTGTCAGCAAGCACCACAACTCGCTGCAGGTCACCACCTGTCTATAAAGTGTTAACCTTTAAGATACATGGCATTACCACAGAGTTCTTGCTGGACTGTTTGCCTGTCCTGCACCAAAAGGTTTTTTGAGAACAGACATAGCATTTGACTTTGTATTTGCTGTGTCTCCCATCATTGTTCAGTTTCGTTAAGAAATTAACAGTGAACACCTATATATTTATGCATCACTGTCTGCCAGCTTGAGCCACCAGACTTAAAATACACTCTAAACTTAGAGTAAACTGTTTCTTATACTTTAGTACAATGCATGTTTCTCTATTCCTAGGTACCTCATGCCAAACCACTCACTTTATAATATTGGTTAAAGTCAGCAAATGGCATGGAGTAATATATCCTGAAGACAGACTGTAAGCATCTCACAGGCAGGCTTGAACTCTCATTCTCTTTCTCCTCTTTAATGCCTATGTAATAATCAGCCTTCTAAGAACTTGTTGAATGGCATAGATTTTACCCAGAAGTCTTTCAATGGCAATGGTCAATACACAACTCAACACAAGCAATCAGTCAAACAAAAAAGAGGAAGGTATTAACTATGTAACTGAGTGAGAAGTCACCTGGCTTCCAGTGCTTAAGCTATTGTAAGCAGGATTTCTCACTGCCCTTCTTTGTTTCTTGTTTGGCTTTTCTGTGTTTGCTTTCTTGTGTTCACTGGAAGACATCTTTTGTCTTACATGGGTAGCGTTCTAACTTAGCAAACATGTTAATGGTATCACTTTATTCTCTTCCACTGGGGATGATATCATAAGAGGACTGTAACTTATCAACTAGATTTGGCTGCCATCCCTAAGCAACTCAGTGTGATCACAGGAGTTAACTCTTGATGGCCAGGCCTGTGTCAGTTGCTTGTTTCTATAACCAGAGGATGGCTGTTACATGGGACAATCAAAACAGATTTGTGTATCTAACATTCCAAATCAGCACTTAGAACCACAAATATTTTGTGTGGTAGGGCTTTTTAAAATCTGTGGATTTTAATATGTAACATACAAATGTAATAATTTATATAATCAAAATAAGAGACCTTGCAGATAAGATAAAAGTTTAAACAGGAAGCTCATACAGGCTTTGCTTACACTTTATATAAATATGCTTAGCCTGAAGATAATTTAATATACATATTATGACTTACTGTCAGATATGGTGGTACTCGCTTTTAATTCCAGCACTTGCGAGGCAGAGACAAGTGGATCTGTGAGTTGGAGGTCTGCTATCCCTAGAAAGTTCCAAGTCAGCAAGGACTATATACTGAGAAGCTACTATAGAAATGTACAATTAGAATATATTTACTATGCCTGACATTTCTGTGCAAACCCTCATGTGAGGTCCACTTGTGTTTCCATGAAGAGACTCCCGTTTTGCACTTTGGAGCATTTCAACACTGTGAGTTTTCATATGATGGATGCTCAACCTATAGTCTCCTCCAGAATGTTCCAAGATAGGGAACTCTGGAATTACCAGAGCACCTTAGTAAGAAAATACACAATACTGCTGTCATGGAAAAAGCTGACCTTTAGAACTTGGATACATTCTAAGTATTATAATCTACTCCTGAAAATAACTTTCCAATCAATAAGGCCTCACAGGTGGTCCAAAATCCCAAAGTATTTGGAATATTTTCCAACAACCTACCTGTTTTGTGCCTAACTTGTTTTTCTTTCATTGGACAAGGTACAGATTGGAGGTATAACCTTCTAGAAGTGAATTACAGCTCATTAAAAATGATGGAGACTATTATGTCCTGTTTGTCATGCATAAGATATGCAAAGCCAAGACTGGATCAGGCTCCATGAAGTTCTTAAGGAACAATTTTCTTGGTTTAGGAAAATTTTTTAACAAGTTCCTCTCCACAGGGTTGGCTGAGAAAGTGGACTTGTCAGTGACTGAACACAACTTAATACCCATCAGAAATAGGTGAGTAGCCACTTTTACCAACAGGGCTTGTCCAAAGGACACTCTGGCAGTGCAGCCTTTTGTGCTTGAAGTAACTATTGGGATTCAGCTTCTTGACTGTATCTTTTCTCCTTCCTACCTTCAGGAATGTTTCAGCATACAAAGCAGATCATTTTTGTTACAGATTCCATCATTAACGTGGAAGCCTAGGAAACATTATCTTCCTGAAGTTCTCTATCAACTTCTTCAAGCCTTGATGATAGAATTAATGCGAAAACTCAAAAATGCATTCCTAATTCCATTTATCTTTAAGGGGAACAGGTTTTTGTCTAATTGAGAACTTGGAGTAAAATCTTCCTGTAGAAAAGAGAAACAGGCAATCCTATATGTTTCCTATAAGTAACAGGTCACTCATTGAATGAATAATTGACATTAGTGAACTGGTTGAAGGCTAGTTAAATGTGTAGCTTATTCACTATTCGAATTTTAATTATGTTTTTCTATTCTAGTTCTCAACTGAATAAGTACTTTACATTGTTCCATCAAAAAAAGTATTGTTTTTGGACAATGGTGGTGTATGCCTTTAGTCCCAGCACTTGAGAGAGAGACACAGACATATCTCTAAAACTGAAGCCAGCCTGGTCTACAGAGCAAGGTCCAGGACAGCCAGGGATACACAGAGAAGAGAAGCCCTGTCTCAAATACAAACCAACAACAAAACAATAGTATCATAATGGGAACAGACTTCCATTTTCTTTCTTTAGGTGGCTAAGGCCACACTATTTTACAGCATTCAAGGTGATCAGTAAAAATATTACAAAGCCAGAACAACTGTGGAAAATGAAGCCTCAGGAGAACCTGGAAGATGACAGTTACTTGGTAAAATAATGCCTATAAAAGTAATAAATGAAATCTATATACTTCAAGTGTATTCTGAATCTCCTAGTGTTGGGAAGGGCACTCCTTTCTAATCTGCTGATCTCTGTGATCAGGTGCCTGTAGCTGAAGCTGTATAGTACAATTGATGTGACTTGACCAATTATCAGTGCTTAGCTGTATAACCTCCATTGTTCCCTGAAAACCCTGGGTCTTGCATTTCTATGAATCAACTGGACCAGATCATCCCCAGAGCCTTTGGGTCCTTTCTAACACCTGTGCTTCTGAGTTTCAAAGCAAAAGTCATGAGGGCCTGTATAATAGTAGTTTTGTAAGCATTTTTATAGGTAGATTACTAGAGAGTTCACCATGTAATCAGTGACTGACTGTTTAAACCAAATAAACTGTTTTGTGTAAAGAATCAGTTGTGTCACTTTAGATCAATAGCAATGTTTCTTGCTACATCCTTTAAAAGGTGGCAGGAATTTTTGGTGCCAAACAGTTACCGTTTGAAAATATTCAATGTGCAATTCTAAAAGTCACAAGCATATATACCATAAAACAAAATTATTTTCATTCTTCCATTTAGCTCTCTTACTTGCTGTAACGTAATGTTTAGCCAGAAAACTGTTCTTGCTGGTTCACTCAGGCTGTTTTAAAATGCAGAAATTACAGAGCCATTTCCTTTCTGGGTGGAGTGCTTAGAAAGATATTGGATAGAAGAATGATTTATGTCAGGTGACAAGAGAACTCATCCTTAGACACTGGCAACTGTGGGTACTGTGGGGATGATTCTGTGTGCAATGAGAAGGAGAACCCGAACATCTGACAGCAGTGGAAGCTTCTCCTCCAGCACACTTGGAGCTATGAAAAAAAAAAGACTTAAATAAGCAAGCAGTTCAAAAAGAACATGATAGGAAACACTCTGTGGTCTTCATTTGAGTCTTTAAATTTTTTATTTCTTGTTATTCCCTGTGGAAACAACAAATTGTTCAACACAAATTTTTTTTGAATTGCTCATTGGCACAAAACACGGTGGACAGAGAAGTATAATTTGTTGGAAAGCAGATCGTGTCTGCAGGAGTTCACTAGATAGTTAAATAGCTTTTTCTAAACTTTCTGATCATTAATTCATCTCTTTTAGAAATATAAAACAGAGTATTGCTGTAGTAGGGACATATTCTGCTGTTGCCCCAAAGTGAGGGAACAGAGGTGTGCATCAAGAGCCATGGATGGCAAGAGAGTGGAGGAGCTGCTGGCCAAGGCAGAGCAAGAGGAGGCAGAGAAGCTGCAGCTCATCAAGGTGCACAAGGAGCTAGAGCTGGAATTCGACCTGGGCAACTTGTTGGCTTAGGACCACAATCCCCCGACAGTGCTGCGCCAGGCCAGGCCCTCGCTGGAGGCTGAGCTGCGGGCCCTGGCGCGTGACAACATGCAGCTTTTCATCAACCAGCTACTGGCAGCTGCAGACCATGGAGCACATGGAGGAGGCGGTGGTACTGCGCTTGCTGGAGCCTGCCACATGCCTGCCCTGCGAGAAGTTGCTGCCCTGGCCACTGCCCCTCACCCACTGGCCTTAAGGGCATCCCATCAGTCCCCAAAAGAAGACCAACCTCATGTGGGATGAGGTGAGTGGGCAGTGGGGGTGTCTTGGGCTACAAGCGCGCACAGGATGACACTAAGGAATGGCTCATCAAGGTGCCCAGGAGTGCCAACCCCATGGAAGACCAGTTCACCAAGAGGATTCAGGCCAACAAAGAACACGTGGCCAAGAAAGAGATGAACCTTCTGTAGAACCTGGCCTGCGAGCACAAGATGCAGATGCCCAGCTCAGCTGGGCTGCACCCTAAGGAACACCAGAGTAAGGAGGAGCTTCGGTGGGAAGCTTCCAGGAGCGCGTCCCCAAGGAGAACGCGCCCCAAAGTTCTGGCAAGAAGAGGAAGTTTCAGCCCCCCTTTGGGGACTTCCCAGCCAAGAAAAAGAACCAGTGGGAGCTACTTCAAATCATGAACAGTAATAAACCTCAGCTGGACGTGACAAGGGCCACCAACAAGCAGATGAGGGAAGAGGTCCAAGAGGAGCCTGCCAAGAGGAGGAAGATGAGCCAGAAAGGCAAGAGAAAAGGGGGCCGGCCAGGACCTTCCTGCAAGAGAAAGGGCAGCCTGCCTGCTGGATCAGGGAGAGAAAAGGAAAGGAGGCCTGGGAGGCAAGAAGCATTCCAGGCCACCTGAGTCAGGGTGCAAGAAGACAGGAGTGCCGCGCCAAGGTGGGAAGAGGAGGAAGTATCTCCCATCTGGACCTGTTCTGAAAAGCTAGGACTGTACTAAAGGTTAAGTTGTGCATGCTGCAGGCTGGCTCAGGAGGTGGCTGCTGTCCTCAGTGAGATTGACATTGAAGTGACAGGTTTGCCTCTCCAAGAGAGTCAGTGCTGGACTATGAACTAATGGAGACGCTGACTGGAAGTTAGTGTATTTTGGAACATGAGAATTATAGAAATGATATGGTCAGAACCAGGAGTAAGTTAAGGTCTGCCTTTTTTATCTTGACTTTGGATACTGGGTAAGAGTTGATCAAATTTCTTAGCTATAGTAGATTGGTTTCAACATTTTTGCATTATTTTTGTAACAAACCTTATATATTTATCAAAGCAAAGGAGGATGGGGGAAAATTACGTCCACCTGTGATTTACAAGTATTGTAAAGGTATGCTTTAACCTGATGTTGCTTTTAACTTTTACTCTTGGTAGGGGTTGTATGTGAAGTCAGTAACCTGGGTACCAGTACGGAGTGTGCTTGAGAAAAACAAAGTAGTTACAATGCTTATAAAAAGACCCCTCCCTGGGCGGTGGTAGCCCATGCCTTTAATCCCAGCACTGGGAGGCAGAGGCAGGCTGATTTCTGAGTTCGAGGCCAGCCTGGTCTACAGAGTGAATTCCAGGACAGCCCGGGCTACACAGAGAAACCCTTTCTCAGAAAAAAACCAAATAAATAAATAAATAAATAAATAAATAAATAAATAATAAATAAATAAATAATAAAAAGACCCCTTGTATTAGGGAAACTTTGCCACTAACTATTAATATTAAAATTATAGTGCTTTTTTATGTTGGTTCAGGTTGTGCATTTGGCCAGTGAATTGCTTTAAGTGATATATTGGAACCACACTAAGTAATGGTAATTAACCTTGTAATGGTAATTAACTCCAGAAAATGGTTGTCATTTGATTTGTAACTGATGGCTTTTGTTTAATTGGCTTGAGTTTAGCAAGTCCTGGTCTGGATTCAGTATGGAGCCAAGGCTGAGGTTAGAGAGGAGCAGCCACACCCAGCAGGAGAATTCATGTATATTTCTGTCCTGGATGTTTTTCCCTGTTTCATTGTTTTATTTTGGTCATAATAAACCTATTTTTGCAAAATTAATTTAAATATATATATATGTATATATATATATATGCAAAGAGTAAGACTATACAATGAAATTCATACTTTCATTGATCGAAATCACCCTGCTATTCCTGCTGTTCTCATAAAACCACAAGCACATAATGAAATTCATTTCTATACTAGGATTGACTATTATTCCAAATCCTTTTCATTTTACCTAATAAATCCCCTGCTGTTTCTCTGCAGAATTGCCACCTTTGATCATTGTCATAGTGATACTACCTGGCTGAAGGAAGTAGCCCAGGACAACACAAACAATTTGGAAAGGACTTACATGATTTTTTCACTCTTACACCTGAGAGGTTAGGTCACATTGTACCATAGATTCAGAAGGCAGAAGCCACAGATGACAGTGCCAAACACAGTCCTTCCTGAACTACTGGACACATTTAAATGGAGGTTTCACTGGATCTCAGTGAACTCTTGAGTTCTCACTGGAACTCAGAAAGGTAGATATTGGAGAAGTGATGGCTAATGGAACTACAGAGCAGCAATCCAATGTCCCTGTTGACCTTTGCTCAAGATGCCTACTATGTCTGGTTGTAATGGAGAAAGGGAGAAAGTGGGGTTTTCTCTTTTGAAGAAGAGACATAAACTTTACAATTGGATATTCCCTTGGACCTGAACTCCTTCCTATATTGCCATGAACAAGGGAGTTTACATTGCAAAAATGGGATTGTGGAAACACATGTCTGAATATATTAAAGCAATGTTTCCCCTCAAGGCATGTGCACAATAAGAAGATATAATCCAATTTGCATAAGATTAAAGGTGCAGGAGAACCATTGTTGCCTCTGGGAAACAGGACACCCTGGGGAAGTGGACATGAATGGAACCTAAGGGTAGATTTATCATGGAGAAGAATCTCCCTCAAGCAAGAACCCTAGACCTTAAGGTACTAACAAAGATGAGCTGCCCATGCCAAGGCCGGAACCAACTCTCCCATCCAAAGTGCTTGACTTGTAATGAAGCAGAGAGAAATCTCTAGCTTTAAAAGGAAAAGTTTCCAAGGGGTATCCCCTGAGTCCAAAGAGAGACTCCAGGAAAGGGCACCTCAGAAACTGGTCAATGTGGGGCAAGCTGGTCAGCAGGTAGGCCATGGCAGTTTCCAGAGACATCATCAGTCGTCACTTCCCTGGACAATCTCTTGTATCCAGGAGAACCGTAGAATCTTCTGTGATGTCACCAGTGTTGTGGTGACACCAACTGCCTGTGGGGTATTCCTTCAGAGCCTCTGGGTTCACAAGCAGTCATGTTGTCCATGCTGCTCAGGCTGTTTTGTAGGGATAATACAATACAACCAGAGACCAGACCTAGGCAGAAGGCATTCTATAAAGCAGGAAGAAGGAGATGGCCCTGGGGAAGACACAGTGAGTCCTGGGCAGTGCATGGGGAAGCTTCCTGGAGGAAGGGCTCTTGAGCAGGTCCTTACAGGAGAAGGGCTTAGCATCTGGAGCCTCAAAATTTCTTAATGGCAGACCCAGAGTTCAGAATTTCTGATGATTACTTTCGCAGAGATCCAGGAATTGACAAGCCTTCAGTTGCTTTGCTGAGAGATCTGAATTTCCTGCTGAGTGGCAAAGGATGCCAGGAGAAAGTTCTGTGAGAATAACAAAGCCTTGCTCTCAGGATAGAGTGCTGAAGCATTTCATCCTCAATAGATTCCTGTAGGTTACATGAATATGTGATGCCAAGAACAGAGAGGGATAATCCCCTTGTCAAGTATCAAGGTCTCAGAGACTTTGGTCTGGAACACACATGATGTGGGCTGAATTACAGTCTGGGATAAGTGTAGTAGTGTGTGGTATCTCATCATGCATTTAAGAAGCAAGGATAGGTGTTGGCTTGTGGGAGATGTTTCGTGCTGGTGTTTATGGTCAATGTTTTTTGTGCTAAGCAGTACAGACTACATCTTCAGATATAAACTGACAATGCCCTCAATTTCTTCTTGACTGGGAAAGCTTAAGCACTTCAGGGTTAGTGGGACTGCAGTAGGGACTGAGCCATATGTTTAGTGATGTTGGTTGGGAGCAGGGACATAGGTGAGGAGTCCAGCTTGAAGATAGCTTTCCTGCTCTTTCAGGAATTCACTGTGTCTCTAGAATTCCCTCTTCCTCAGGCTTCTCTGTGGGAGTAAGTATGGTTTCTCCTTTTCCTGTCGTATTTTCCCTACAAGTTTCCTTGTGTTTCTCTACCTGAAGGGTCTGTTGGGAAAGAGTCCTCCCAAGCCTACACCATCAGTGAGGAGGAGCAGAGAGTGAAGAGGTTGGAGAAGCTCAAAAGGGACCTCGAAAGAATGAGTAATGAGAGAGACGAACTCCGGGGAATCCTGGCACATTATATTAACAAGGATTTGAACAAGAGGTAATCATTATGCCCAGTTCTCAGCTGACTATCTTGGGCCCTCTCTGTTGACCCTAGATTTCCACATATCACAGGAGGCTACAACTCCAGGCTGTCCTCATGTCCAAATGCATTTTGCTGATTGGATATTCAACACAGAACTTGAAGTTCAGATAGGAGTGAGATGGGGTCACAAGCTCTTTTGATTCTTCTAAAAGAAAACTATAGCCTGTGGCATGAATCATTCAGGAAATAGCAGTATTAGTGTGTGAGCTCTTATCATGCATTTTTAAGATGCCTGGACTGGTATTGCTTTGTGGGAGATGCTAGCTGCTGTGAGTTTACAGTGAATCATTTTTGTAATTTTCTGGAGCTGCTTTGGGTCCATTTAGTCCTGTCAACAACTGGGAGGACCTGATTCTATTTGCTGCCCCTCAATGTGAGTGGATTTCTGGTAAGTCATCACTGCTTTTTTCAAATTCTGTTCAGTTTACACTGAGATAATGTCACATCACTGTATACATTTGGCATTGTGATGGTGTATGTGTGTGTGTTTGTGTGTGTGTGTGTGTGTGTATGTGTGTGTATGTGTGTGTATGTTTGTCTCTGTGTGTGTATTCCACTTAAGATCCAGGGAGTCTGTGTAGTGTGATGGGGCTAGAGAATTTACCTGACTGACTTTTTTGGTAATGAGAGTGATGAGGCCATGGAGGGTCACTTGTAGCATCACAGCACATGATCTCTGTGCGCACCACTGATGGGCATTAGAAAATCCTGATATAGGCAGTAAGCCCTTTTCCTTGTAAATACTGAAGTTTGGGAATTCATGTAGTGACAGAACCAAGGATTGAGAAAACCTTGTCTACAAGGTGAAAAAGTGTCATCACAGGTTTAAGTTGGACCCAGGACTGTGGCACAGGCTCCTGGAAAGTTCTTGAAGACCTAATCTATTCCTTCAAGACCCCTCATGAAGCCAAAGCAGGTCAGCTCCCATTTTTTAGTTCCCTAGCTCTACTGTGCCCAGATCAATTGTAACAAGTTTAATAAGCACCAAGAGGACCCAATACAACGCATTAGGTTGTGGCATATATGGGCTGGGGTAGTTCACGATTCAACTTGAATTAATGTAATCCTTGAGTCCTTAGTTCAGGGATTATTTGCTCCTTCCACAGGTTCAACTTTGAGACCATGATGCTGGAGATGCAACACGACCAGGTGATGAGCGAGCTCAAAAACATTCCGCAGCAGATCAGTGAGGCCTTGTATATGTGCCAGGAGTTGACTAAAAATAATCAACTTTACAGGTGAGTGACTCACACTGTTGTTTCCCCAGCACTAGGCACAGAATGTGTCTGCCCATCATTGACTTTAAAACAAAGTGAGGACTCTGGTTCTATACTTTTGCCTCTCAACAGGAAGCTTCCTCCCTCAAAGAAAGGCTCTAGGATTGTGATCTGTTGAAATCATTTTGATCAAGTGTGATGAGTCTGTGAGCCCCTCCAATCATTGTCCTTCCCAAGTCAGTATCCTCTAAATAGAAAAGGTGTGCACCTTGATGGAGACATCAATCAACCTTGAGTCTCTGGGGCACTGAAAACACATTTACAGATCTGGTTTGCATGAGACACATAGAATGATGTGTACCTGTTGGGTCTCCTCTCTTCTCCTAGAGAAGCTTTGACCTGTCTCTACCTAGAGGTGGTTCTCTAATTCCAAAGACATATATGCAATCATGGGTCCCATGTCCTCTTCTGGGAGATACATGAGTCCCTGTTGGTGTCATGGTTTTCAGAAGTACCTTGAGTCTTCTGGAATGTTGCTTTCTTCTGGATTTGACTTTCCTATATGTGAGGTCCCATGGCTACTCTGGTCTGTAGTCTGTTGCTGTCTGGGGATCAGGGCCCATGATGAGAAGGAATGGTACTTGGAGAAGTGGGAGGAAGATGGATGGTGCCTGGGAATAATCACCATTTCTTCTTTGTGGTTCAGCATCAGGAACTGTCACCTCCTGACAGAATCTCTTCATATGAAGAATGAAGTAAAAATGCTCTGGAATGAAAACAGGCAGCTGCTTAAGGAGCAGATTACACTGGACGTGTGTTTTAAGGAAACAAGGAGGCTATGTGTGGAGGCCAGCATGAAGATCTATGACAAATTTTCCAAGCATATCCAACAGGTAAGATGCATGGAGGATGCTTAGGAGCAGGT
Organism: Arvicanthis niloticus; assembly: GCF_011762505.2. Lineage (NCBI taxonomy): Eukaryota > Metazoa > Chordata > Mammalia > Rodentia > Muridae > Arvicanthis > Arvicanthis niloticus. The sequence continues at coordinate 18,696 of NW_023046137.1, forward strand.
TGTCCTCATGTCTAACCATAAACAATGTCAAGCCCAGATAACCATCCTCCACCTTGTCCAGGCACTCTCCTAATTCTTATCCAGTTGTTCTGTGATCATTTACAAGACTTCCTGTGGAGTTAGGCTGTCTCAAAAACTGGATGATTGGCAAGCACACCCTCCTGATCAACTACAAGCTGAATTTCATTAAGATAGATGGGGTGAACACACATTACACACCTACATGCCATTGTACTAGAGGGGTTCTATGTGGCTGCCTCCTTTGCAGCAGCACAGAACATTGAGTGATGAAGTCAGGGCCTGTAGCTAGTTTGCTTTGGACCCATGGCTCCAGCTGCATATGTAGGGGAGCGTGGCCTTTTCAGACATAGGTGGGAGAGGAGGTGCTTGGTCCCATGAAGGCTAGATGTCCCAGTGTGGGAGAATTCAAGGGCATGTATGTGTATGGGGGGGTCAGTGGTGGTACATCCTCATTGAAAGAGGAGGAGGGGGATGGGATAGGGGGTTTCTGGCTGGTGAAGATGAAGAAAGGGGATAACGTATGAAATGTAATAAATTTTCTAACAAAAATTATTTAAGAAAAAAAGGTGGGGGGAGAGGTCTTGTGTCTTTTCTCTTCCTCAACCCTGCATTGCAACATGTCTCCTAACTGAGCCTAGACCTTGGTTCATACTGACAGAGCCTGACAGATAGCTCATCCATCAGTCCTGGTTTCTGTCATTGTTGCTAGAGTTCTTTCCTGTAGCTTGTATTCACGAGCTGACTGGATGAACAGGGATGTTTGAAAGACTTCTCTCAGGCTGAGGGTTGGGGTGAGAGATGTGAGGCTTCAAGAAAAAGATTTCTCAAACTCTCTCAACCTAGTCTGCAGAAGTTACTAATTTTTTTTAGTCCACACGGGATGGATTACAGAGTCCTGGGTCTCACATGAAACATCAGATATTCACAGTCTACATTCAGTGGTTCCTCCTGCATTTTTGTCTCCTTACTGTTTCCCGCTCATTTATGATTTCTGAAATGTGTGTGTGGAAAGGGGAGAGTCATATGCATGTCTGTGACAATATGTATATATATGTGTGTGTTGAGAGGCCAGTTAATTACATGTGGTTTTGCTTAGTCTTTCTGTTTTGGTTAAGCTGTCTGACCAGCATCTTTGAATCTTCTGTCACCTCCCAGGCAGAGCTCCTCGAATTGCTTTGTCTCAAGTAACTGCTACAAGGTTTCATAACTCACAGAGAGGAAGAACATGTTTACAGGTTTCATTGTTTTTATTTTTCTTGTTGCTGTTGTAAGAAAACAATTTCTTAACTTAGAAGAAGCTAATGCTGTCTGCTCCACGTGTCAGATACACAACTTTGCCAACTGTGCCTGCTTATGAGCTTTCTTGTCATTCAGTTGAAATCAGCAGGGAAAGGAGGAGGGTGTTTGTTTGCCAGAATGGGTCTTACCCAAGACACCTAGGCTCCACATAACCCACAGTTGAGTTATTCAACCTTTTATCAAACAAACAGAACCCATGTTGCCAACACTTAAAAGTCAATAATTTCACATTTAGCCCAGCCCACCCTTCTGAAATCTTAACATATGACTTCAGTTTCCCCTTCCCAGTCCTTCCTTCATTCATTACAATTTCCTAGCCTGGGGTTTGGGGGCCCACCCATGTGAGGAACAACCAAAAAGCAGACATATAACTCTTGTAACCACAGCAGGATATGAGGCACAAAGGGGTGCCCAGCAACAGCTGGCTGCACACATGAGACAAAAGGTGGCCCCAAGGTGTTCCTATTCAAAGGAAACTAATGGACCTGAACACCAGCCTCTTGTTCTAAGATGGGAGTGTGGGGCTCACCACAGTGTCAGTGTCAGTTCACTTTGCATCAGGGAAACATGAAACAGAGCAGCAGGTCATCATGCTGCTACACCTAGCTCATTAGAACAAAAGGAGACAAATAGTGGTGTAAAGTCAGATTGTCAACCATTGGTAGTGGGAAATCTATTTATCACTATTGAAACTGGTTATAGAGGGAAATCTATTTACCCATATTGAAATCACTTGTAAGAAAACCAAACACTTTAGTACATGGAGGTGAGTAGGAGGCTGCTGTGTCAAATCCATGGGCCTGAGAGTCAACAAGGCTGCTTAAGGGTCTGTGTCCACCTCTCTGCTCTTGGTGGATAGTGACTGCCTGCTGGAAGGTCAGGTGGCTCATTGCATCTTCTCAGCATCCTAGTTTGTTTTCCTCATTACCTCCTACCATTTTTTCCCAACTTTGCCTAAGCTTGACTCAGTTATCTTTGGCCTTGGAGTTTGTCCTGGGTATAACTCTGTGAAACACTGAGTTGCTTGGTGTTGCATCTGCATCAAGCAGAAGGCCCATACCTATGGTGAGGTGCTAGAACAGGGCTGCCTCAGACAGCACCTTAGGCTCCTGGTAGTCTAAAGCACTCACCCTGTGTTCCGTCTGTAGCACTCTGTAAAGACTGTCATTCAAAAATGATTTGGTTTGAGTTAAAATCATCCTCAAGTAGGGCTGGAAGAAAAGAGGAACTTCAGACATGGCTGATGATATAAAATGGGGCAGCCCTGTGAGAAGCCACGTCCAACTCTTCAGAAACTGTACAGTTTCTGTAGTCCCCATTGACCCAGTGACTTCAGAACCAGAAGTAGGTGTCCACAGAGAAATCAGGGCAAATCATGGTTGTAGTGGTACTTCACAGAGTTGCCCTGAAGTAGAAACTATCCAGAAGTTCTTCAGTCAAGGAGTGAACAAGTATACTGTAGTCCAGCCCTTCTATGGACTATTGCCTAGGGTGATCATACAAACCACCATTTGGTCTTGAACTAGTTAGACATATTTTCCACAAATTATCCCGGACAGGATCTCCTTATGTGAAGAAAAGTCTCACTTTGCATCCTAGTTACAGAGATTTTCTAGTTGTCTGTGCTCATAGCTTTGGTTACAAAGCCACACAGGCTGTGGAAAATGGAGGGCCTATTGGAAGATGCTGCTAACTTTAGAGTCCCTGGAAAACAGTGAGCAAGATGCAGGGACTGGCTTGTCTACCCTGATTCCATGTGCCTTTGCTGGGAACCAAGCCGACTGTGCACAGCCTTGGGAGCTTCCTAAGCAGGCTTGCATACCAGGGCAAAACTCCATATTTCCATCCTTTGTTTATTAGGGAAAAGCATTTATTTTATTGAGCTGTCTATAGGCTATGACTACCATGTTCGTGTCCCATTCAAGGTTTTTATTTTCTTTTTTCTTTTTTTTTTAATTAATCAGATTATGTTTGTGGGTACACTGTCTCTCTCATCAGACACCAGAAGAGGGCATCTGATTTTACTAAGATGGTTTGTAGGCTACCTTGCGGTCTTGGGGAATTGACCTGAGGACTTCCAAAAGACAAATCAGTGCTCCTAATTGTGGAGATATCTCTCCAGGATTTTGTCAATTCAAGTGTTTATTTCTTATGGCTTTATAGTGTCCTGGATGATGTCTTATATTAACATGAAAAGGAAAGCCAAAATGTTCCTGAAACTGTATGTATGAACATGTGCTTTTGTGTGTTCAGGAATGTGTGTGTCTGTCTTTGGGTGTGATTGTGTGTGTGTCTATGTATGTGTTAGTGTGTGTGTGTGTGTGTGTGTGTGTGTGTGTGTCCATTGCTGGGCTCAAACAATGTAGGATCATTTTGCTGTCTCTGAGATATGAGGTACTAGGATGGGATAGCAGGAGCCAAGAAGATTTCCTATACCTGTATAACTGTATTTTTGGGTCTCAGGCCTTCCACATGATTCTCTGCCTCAGTCACCTAGGAGCAGCTCAGAATACTGTTCTGATCTAGTTTAAAAGAAATCCTGTCCATGATCATTCTTGTGATCCACAGAGTTTGTGTCCATTGTGTACTCTTTCTTCACTTCTGAGCTCTCTGGTATGACCTGAGCCTATTGTCCCTTAAGTCACCCCACAAATAATACCACAGTAACTATAAACATAGCAGGGGTATCCTTTTTCCTTCCTGAATATTTGTTTTAAAGTTCAAGGCTTTCCCTTGGGAAGATTTGCACGCAGCACACTCTTGCTGATTATAGTATCTCTTCTGTGAGCATGGATTTCCTGTGAGATGGTTTCTCTGGGGAGTCACAGATGCAGGGGTTCAGGAACCTGAACCAGGCAGGTTCCTGCACTCCAGATATAATAAGAGCCTTCACTTCAATGGTAGCTAGGTTCCCTAGAAGGCCTCTGTATAGTGTTTGATTCAGAATTGCTACACAGTTATTTTTCAGTATAATATATATGGAACATTGGAGAAATGTGGTGTTTTATTTTAACTCCAGCACAGTGTGTAGTTCACTGTTCACTTTCAAGCCATTTTTTAAATCTGAGAAAAAGTCTCAGGCCCAGGTGCTCTGTGGCTCTTCTCCTTTGGGGATACTGGGAATGATCTTAGGCTGAAAGGTCATACTGGATTGTCCTGCTCAATAAAGCTGGTGTTTGCTGGATAGCTGACATGGCAGGTCCCCAACAGGCCTTTGTCTCTTCCTCCCCTAGGTCTGAAATACTCCTCCTGAAGCTCAAACAGGCAGACCAGGTCAAGATTTCCCTCAGACACAACTCTTCACAAGGAGAACACATGTTGAAGAGATTATTACCATTGTTGGCAGCCTTTGGACAATATTTACAAGGCCAGTAACAGGCTGTAGGTCTGTGCTGTAAAATCTGCAGCTAAAGAATGCTTCTTAGTTTAATTATAATGTTTTGGATTTGGTTAGAATTTTGATTGCTTTGAGTATATGGTTTCTTTGTTTCATTTGATGTTTTGCTGTTTATTTATTTTTTGTTATGTTATTAATTTGTTGTTTTACTAATTTTATATACTATATATATTGACTCCCCCACTTTAAGTTGGTATTGAATAAATTTAATGTATTTTCATGGATAAAAATGTAATCACCCTCATGAGACCTTCTGTATTCATGTGTGGTTCTCTGTCTTCTAACACTGCAAGTATCAGGCGGGAGTGGACCTCTTCAAGTAGCATGTGGCTTAGGCCTCATTATTAGTTCCCAGCCAGTCACAGCTACACAGAAAATTGTGCTTTTGATATGGATAGTGTGTCAAAATCTGTGGATCCCAACTTCATGATGAAAAATGTATCCATGCTGTAACTTTGTTGTTATAAATTTTGCTATTTAAAAATGTACCACTATGTAGATGATTAAGTTGAATAAAGTAGAAACACAAGTGTATTTCTCTAATACATCACAAGAAATAAAAATATTCAATAAAGGAGTATAAAAGAAATCAGTAAACATGGAGCTGTATGCCTCTTGCTTTCTTGAAATATAGCATCACTTATGAATTCCCAACAGAGATAATGAATTTCAAGACCGTTTTGGAGATGTTGGTTATTTTTTTAGTATTGATTTTTTATCCTTTTTTTTATTGTTGTCCTAATAATAATGATGGTTTCCTTTTCTTTTTGCTCTTGGTCTGGACAATATATTTGATGCTTTTATAAAAATTTGTTTTTTATAAAAAATTTTGGGGGCATTGTTTCTGTTTTTGAGTTATTTCTTTTATATGTATGGGTGTTTTTCCTGCTGTAGGTTTTTGCACTACATGCTTGCAAGTCCCCAGAGGCCAGGCCAGAAGAGGTCAGTGGATTCCACCTGGAACTGAAGTGACAGAGGATTGTTAATCATTGCTCTTTAGGTCCTCTGAGAAACAAATTCTCAAGTGGATAAACCATCTGTCAAACCACTGCCTGGACTTTTGTCCTTCCTTGAGTGGTGTATTATCTGCACTGGATCACACCCAACCAAAGAGAAAAGATTCTTGAGACCTGTAGGGTCACATTCCTGGGGTAGGCATGCTCAGTGTTTAAACTTTGAGGCCTCCATGTAGGGCATTAGAGTGGCTTTCTGATCATGCCTCTGGATATCTTATTGTTAGGGTTGGAGTTGATCTCTCATGTCTCTTCCTGCATGACAATGCAGATTGGGTTTATCAGATGAACTGCAGAATTGAGAACTCTCCTAAAGGTGGTAAATAAATAATGCTGAAGTACCATCAAAACAGTGTTTAGAGTAAGCTTCATACAAACCCAGAGGATGGAGCCTGCAGCAGAGGACACAGGAGTGTGGTGGTGAGTATTTCAGTTCAAGACTAGCAAGGGAGAGGGATGGTAGATGTTGCCAGTTGTAGGGCACTGAGCTGAGAGACAACCACGTGTCTGGTTGAACGAGTTTCAAACCCCGGTGACCCTTTTGAGGGATGGTAGGCTGTTTGGCTCTGTTCCTGGTCCCCTGGTGCTCTCAGCTTCTGCCCTTTACCGCTTCACAGCCCCTCCCTCAGAGAGGTTGAGGTCTACGACCATCGGGTCACATAGGAATGGTGCCCCAGGCTCTCCTCACATGCATATGAGGCATCCCCAAAACCTAGACCAAGCCAATGAGGTTACCTGTTGCTAAAACCTTCACCCACCCCAAACTGTATATATTGAGCCTAATTGACAAGTAAAACACACACAAGAACCATCCAGGCGTCCATGAACTTCCTTTCATCGTTGACCCGCCGCCGCCACCGCCGCCGCCGCCGCCGCCGCCGCCGCTGCCGCCGCAGCCCTTCTCTATTACCTGGCCGGCACTTCCCGGCTTGAGAGCTGCAACCCTTTAGAGCCCGCTGGGCTCCTACCTAGCGGGCACCCTGGCTTAAGAGCTGTAACACTTCAGAGCCTAACACTAGGCTCTTCTGCTGTCTAGCCGCATTCCCCGGCTAAACAAAGAGCTGTACCGCTTGTGACCGCAGGCTCTCTCTGGAGCCTGCCTGGAGCGCCCGGCTGCCTTTCCGTCAGCTAGACTGGCTCCTTATCGACCTGGCCCGAGCCTGGACCAGTTTAGCACGGAGTAGCAGGGCAACACCTGAAGAAGATTAGCCGGTGGACGCCAGCGGCCGGGGCAGGCAATACCCCCCTCCCCACTCACGCCCTGCCACGTGAGACCGCCATGGGACATCCGCAGGACCAGGTCCCCACAGCCAGTATATTTTTCATGTGGTCTGGAAAATTCATCTACCATCTTTCAGTTTTGAATTTAGCTTTATTTATAATTAAAAATTGAAAGTAGAATGCAGACATATTCTTCTTTCTTTTTCTATGTTTTTTATTGAAAACGATTTTTAATACAATACATTCAGATTATGGCTTCCTCTCCTGCAACTCTTTTAAGATCCTCTCTCCCACTAGTTCTATTGGAATTCACACATTTTCGAATTTTTCCTAGACAACAAATAGCCATTTAGATAATATTGATGAGCCATTTAGATAATATTGACAAGGGAATGTTATAGATATATTTTAATTAAAAACCCAATTCAGAAGGACACAGGGAGAAAGCTAGAAAGTTAGCTGTGTGCTGGAATTCCATTTACCCCTTCTCCTAATTGGCTAAGAAATGAGCAAGCAGCTTTACATGCCTGTCATCACATCTTCCACACCATGATGACCCAATAGTGAACCAAAATAAGACTTTTCCTAACTTGCTTTTTGTCAGGAACTTGGTTTCAAAAACTAAAATAGTAACTAAGGCACAGATCCATCTGAACCTTGTAAGACCCCATCTTACATTGTTATGCCTCTAATTTGTCTGTCCTAGATAATATTCGAGTGCTATGCATAGACAAGGCAGCTCTTGTGAAAGAAAGCATTTCATGGAGGGCTCAATTACAGTTTCAGGAGTTTAGGACATTATCATCATGGTGGATAGTATGTCAATATGCTGTCAGACACTGGAGCACTGGTAGAGAGCTACATTGTGACCTGTAGGCATAGAGGCAGGTATAGAACTGGGCCTAGCATGAGCTTTTGAAACCTCAAAGTCCATCTTCTAGAAAGCCACACCTCCTAATCCTTTTCAAATACTGCCACTCTCCAGTGACTAATCATTCAAGCATATGAGCCTATGGTGTCCATTCTTATTCAAACCACCATACAGTCTATTACTAAACAAGGTCACAGATTTAGGAGACCGAGGCTTCAATTTTTGAATCAATCAAATCAACCTATAAGGGGGCCATAGTGTTTTCTAAGGGTATTTATATAGGTTTGACCCTGGGATGAAGAGGAAGAGGAAGAACTGGATTTATCTGGGAAGAATAGATTGCTGTGTAGTGTGGGGAATTAGCATGATTGCTTCAGGCATTGGAGTTCTTTTCCCTTGAGGTGCAATCTAAATAATAATTTTTTTAAATGCTCCCAGAAATCTTGTGTTTTTTCAAAACTGGTAAAAGTAATTCACTGTGTTCTTCAGACCCAGTATCAAATGTCAGAGTAGGACAAATGTATCATGACTAATGAGAGGATAATTTCTCTGTTTAATGAGTTAATAAAAAGTACTTACAGAAGCTAAGGTAAGATGAAGTACAATAAGGGTCATCAAAAATAAGTTGTGACCATATGTGTATTTTCATTAAGTGTTTGCCATCATGGCAATTATATAATGGGATCATTCTTTGGGTGTTGTGATCTATACCCTTGGTTGTAAACCACAGGATTTCCAGGCCCTGAGAGACCCTTTTTAGGAAAGGAGCAGCTGAGGTTGGTCCAGTGGAAGCTCCATGTGCAGGGTAGGGAAATGCTAGGGGCTGAGTCAGGAATTGGTGGGTGGGTGAGGCAGCACCTGCATAAAGGCATGGGGAGGTGGTATAAAAGTGTGTTGTGAAGGAGAAAATATGCAGGGAGATAACATTTGAAATGTAAATAAATAAATAAAAAAACAAGAAAACACAAGAGCAAAAGAACCTTAGACAAATCATAGATGTAGGCAACCCTGGAGAAGGACAACCTACCGCAGAGATCAGGAGCTAAAGATGCAAGCATCACCAACAGAATACAAGAGATAGAAAAGAGAATCTCAGGCATAGGAGATACCACAGATGATATTGACAACTCAGTCAAAGAAAATACAAAGTGTAAAATACCTGTAACCCAAAAGATTCAGGAAATTCAGGACACAATGAAAAGATCAAAAATATTAGAGTAACAGAAATAAAAGAGGGTGAAGAATACCAGTTTAATGGCACAGAAAACATATTCAACAAAATCATAGAATTTTGGGTTTCTGCTCAAAGACCATCTGTTGGACTCTAAAGATACAAAACCAGGGAACTTGCTCCCCAGAGACACTCAAGGACAGTATTCCTTACAATAACATGAGGTTTATTAATCATGAGATGACTAGATGACAACCAGGATACTAAGGTTCTCTTGTATGCAGGCAAGAAGAACCCCAAATTAAAGCTAAGGGCAGCTTATATACTATTTTTACAAAATTTATGAGGGCAGTAATACAGTTACTTCTTAACAATAACCATAAAGGCCAAACTCCAACAGCCATTCCCAGGCCTGGTTTCTGTTCCCAGGCCTGGTTTCTAAGTAACTCAAATTTACACCTTATCTTTTTACAACAAAGAAGGTCAGCTTAAGTAGCTTCTGTTTACCAAGGTTTACTTGTTAATGGCTCATAGACTCCTATCTTGGGTCTTTTTTCCTGGAATGTTTGTTTGAGTCTTTGGAATGTGTTTTTCCTGGGATGTGCCTCTGGGGCAGCTAATATTTGACTCAAACTTAAGAATCTTTTAATTTTAAGTTCAAGCTGAGACCTGAAATTACATTCTTACACATCCTTGTGTTGTGCAAGGCTTTACCTCACTTTTCTTCACTACCTGCCTTGCTTGTTCACTTTTCCTTTCATCTTGAATGCCTCTCTCATTGTGTTCCCATCCTTGAGTCTGTTAGTTCACTGCTGCCCCAACTACCTCCTTTCTCTTTCCCAAACCATTTTAGATTACTGGAAGAACATGGTGAAGACTCCCTCTGTCCTTTCCCCAGTTCTTCCTCAGTGCAAAGTCTCAGCAGGGCTTTCCATCAAGGTAAGGGAAGAAAAGATGGAGAAGCAGATTTGTCTCCATTTCCTTTTCTCTCTAACAAAAGTCTGTCCTGTGTTTAACCATAGTTCCAAGTCATGCATTTATTTCCCCATAAGTTTATAGACACGTACACACAGACAGTCATTGGCTACTGTCCCTAAGGGATGTAGAAATATTTGCATCAGTATCCTGAATATATACCCACATTTCAAACGCGTTCAAAGCAGCAAAATGAAGCTGATAGAAAGTTCAAACTTGGAGTGAAATTAAACATAGCTTCCCTATTTCCTTCTTTCTGTTTTTTTGCACTTTGATCACAGATATTTGTCTTCCAAGTACAATGTCTTTGCAGGACTCTAAGTAATGGGGATGAATTTACATGTTTTAACACAACACTGCATATAACACAGTGTTCTTTTACTATTTGTTCTCTCATAGATTATGAGATCCTGACTACAGTTGCCCCTCCTTCCTCTCCTTCCTGATCCTTTCCTTATCTCTGCCCTAGTGCATCTACTCCTCCTTCATTTCCCTTTAGAATAAGGGAAGCCTCTCAGCATATCAAGCAAATATGGGACATCAAGTTGCACCAAGATTAGGCACCTCCCCTCATATCAAGGCTGGAACTACACAACCCAGTAGGAGTCAAAGTGTCCTTAAAGAGGCAAAAGAAAGAGATAGAGACATCCTCCTCTCCTGCTCTTAGGATTACCACAAGAAGATCAAAGTAAACACAACCATACCATATGCATAATTGCCTAGGGCAGGTCCATGCTGGCTCCCTGGTTGTCAGTTCAGTCTCTGTGAGCTTCTATGAACCCACATTCGTTGATTCTGTAGGTTTTCTTGTAACACAGTGTTCTTAGTAAGTACTTATTAGTAGACTGAAGGAATATATAGGGGGTTGATCCGGTACTGCTATGTATTCAAATGGTAAATACTGACCCCCAAGATCTGGCTACTACCCCACTGTATTCTCCAAATACTTGATGTTGAAAATTTTCTGGGTTCTTAATGCTGCAGCAGTCTGGCATCCTGGAGATGCGTTCACAGTCTAACACCTGCTGCTGGTCCATCAGGACTAAAGGAGGCCTCCTGTTTTCTTTGTCTCCTCCTTCTCCTCTTCCTACCCTGCCTTTTTCTATCTGTATCTTTATACTATCTCCTCCTATCTCAATTCTCTCTTCTCCTTGTTGTTCCTACATGTGACTCACACCCCACCCATACAGCCTGGTAACTCACACTTTACCTCACTCTTTTTCCACCCAGTAATTGGCTTTTGCCAGTTTTATTTAACCAATAGCTTTAAATTGGGGAGCTAGGTTTACACAACAAAGGCTGGTGTACATGAAGATCCTTTTATCTTGGAGCAACCAGGTCTTGGGGTTCAGAACTTAGCATTTCAATTGCACCTGAGCAAACCCTTAAAAATATGCATATTAGCACTTAGGTAGTTTTGTGTTTAAAATAAAACAAGAAATAGGGAGCTAAGGTGCTATGAGAACTCAGAAAAGCTGCTGAGAAGAGGTCTGTGTTGCTGTGTGTAAGCGATCGATCCTCTCTTAGGAATGTGAAGGCCCTGAGCAAGCAGAAATGCATGGAAATGAACAGATGCTACAAAAAGTAGAATGAAGGCCAAACATGACTACTGCCAGGACGTTATCAGCAATGAGAGAAAGCAGATCCTTATCAGACTCCTTAGTGCCTGCATGTTCTGTATCAGTAGTTCCTCATGAAGTCTTGGGCTCACATCCCCAGAAAAAGAACAGAAAGAAAGGAAAAGAGGGGAAAGAAAGAGGGGGAGAGATGAAAGAAGGGGAGATTGGGGAGGAAGAGATGTGTTATTACAGCTAGGGTGGTTTTTCAGTTATGGTAAAGCATTTAACTACTTCTCTGTGATTAAAAACAAAATCAGATTGTGTCAGGGTTTGGAGACCTGTGTTGGAGCTAAGCAGTACCCCAACTAGCTTCTTTTAATTTTAATTCTTTAGCCATAGTAACATATTTCTGTTAGGAGTCGCGGCGAGCGGTGACAACATTCGCCATTACAAGATGGCGTAGGCATCTGGTGCTCCCACAAGTAAACAACTAAACTGGGCAGGCGCAAGAGGCAAAAGCGCACCAAGCCACTGCCCATACTGGGGCATAATATGGGGTGATGAGTGAACAACCAATCAGAAGTGAACACACCACTCTAGGGTGCATATAAGCAGTGCCTTTTCCAGGCTTGGTGTCTTCTGCTTCTGCTGAAACAAGAATAAATCCTTGCTGTAGTAACTACCCGAACACTGCCTCACGTGTCACTTTCGCAGGCGAAGGGGACTCGGACTGGGCGCGGAATATATTTCAATGGGCTCCATGTGATATTCAGCCTGTGATACAAAATGTAATAATCACATTCAGCCTCTCTTTATCTGGGCCCTCCCATTACAATCAATCTCAGTAGTGTCTTCTCTCCTTTTTCTTTCATACCACGTTACTCCATTCACCTCTAAAATGGCATCCCACACTCTATAGGAGTCCAGACATTATTCTTCAAATGCACATAGATTCATCAAGTTGGGAAGCTTGACCTAGAACCACATAGAAAACAATACTCGGGTTGGAGACACAACTCAGATGGTGAATTGCAAATGTTTCCTACCACCTTTGGTAGGAGTTACAGTTTCTGGAGTCTGAGTTGAATCTGCAGAACTTCCTGGTGAGAGGAGAAGTCTCTGGAGTTGGAGCTACAGGTTTATTTTGAGGTCCTCTCAACCCTTGCTTCTTGTGACGACCACACAGAGTGATCATCAGACCTCCACATGAGTACAGTGTCATTCATCCACATGCCTACAATAAGTAAATAAATGTGATAAAAGTATTTGAGTGCAGTTTAGGTATACAGACTTAGTTGTAGGAGCTAATTTATTTAACCTTCTGGTGTATCAACTTTATTATAAAGATTCTAGCCAGCGACCGGGACACTGAAGGACAAGCTGGGTGCTCAGAACTGGACCCTTTTCCCTGTGGTTGTGTGGCTTATCCCACTCACTAGCAGTTTCTCTAACCCTCCTTTTAATGATTTTTCTTCCATCCTTAGAAACAGAGGCTGCAAGAGTCTGACAACAAGGTGTCAGCTCAGGGTAACATAATCATCAAAGACCTTTTACACTCTGATGAAAGTCAGGGAATTCAAAAATTATATAAGAAGCATTAAAATATGCAGAACAGTGGAGTGCAAAAAATCTGTTTGATCCCAGCACTCAGGAGGCAGAAGCAGACTGATATCAGAAAGAGGAGAAGTTTGGGAACCAGGGTCAAATTAAAAACAAGACCCAGACCTACCTTGGGAGTTACAGTGTTGAATCTGAGTTGAATCTTCAGAACTCTGTAAAAGGGTCCGTGAAGTCAGAGCTACAGGTTTATTTTGAAATCCTCTCCACCTTGCTTCTTGTGACCGCCACACTGAGTTACCATCTGACCACCACGTGGGTACCATAATATTCTTTCATATACCTACAATAAATAAATAAATAAATAAATAAATAAATAAATAAATAGCGAGATCTAAGCTAATCAAAGCTCATGATGACACTGTCTCAAAAAAAAATGATATAAAATTAAATAGTTAAAAAAAACCATTTGGCACTGTGTGGAAAAACAAGGATAATCATGGAAAATGATGACAGGCATTTACTTTTCTTTACATTTCCTAATCAGCCTAGTCTGGGAATACTGTGCATGAAATTCCTGAGATGCTGTTATTGAGATCTCAGTAGTAATTTCTGAGGACAGCTTCATTTCAGAGGAGTAGATTACCCTCTGACACTTTCTCTACTTCCTCCTTCTGAAATTTTCACCTTATTGACAGAAACTTTTTTTTTTTTTTTTTTTTTTTTTTTTTTTTTTTTTTTTGGTTCGTAATACTTGAGTGCTCTGGGAAGCTGTCCTTAATAGAAGAGATTGGAAGGTGAGGTGGGAAGGAGTAAATCTGGTGTAAAAGTCACTCACTAACTCAGATTCATTCTTTGACTGTGCTAAAAGTTCTCTGGGAAACTGCTACATGTCTGGACACCAAGCACATGTTAGCTGCAGAGCAGTTGGTCTCCAAGTGTGATCTAGGATTAGTGCAGTATCACCTGGCGACCTGCAAAATGCACAACTGTAGATTTCTTCCAGACCTGATCCTGGAATGGAATGTATCCCAGGAGTCAGTAGGTTTCCAGGGATCCCTCCAGTTAATTCTGGATCGCCCTGCCTTGAGATGGATCACTACTGGGGACCCCTGCTGGCAGTTGCCAGCAGTTGGCACTGTGCACATGGAGGCCGAGGGGCGTGGTTTGTGGAGCAGTCTATGCTCTGCAGTGAGAATCAGGCTCCACATGGGACTGTTAGTCAGGGCACCAAGTGCCTTGCCTTGGGATCCCACGGAGAAGTGGGTGAGTCCCAAGTCTCTTTCGCAGGCCCCATGCAACCTGCCTTTATAGGCCTTGGAAATCTGCTTCGGTCCTAGGAGGGGTGAGGTTGGTCTCAGGACTGGGCAAGCATGCAGAGGTGCTCAGTGCAGCCCAGCTCTAAACGCTCCTTCAGGCCCTACAGGCCTCGGGAGGAATTGCATGCATGTGGTACACAGACATCCACCAGGGAAAGATACATATAAATAAAAGAAAACAAACAACAACCCTCCAAAACAAAGCAACACCACAAAAGCTCCAAATGTGTCGCCACACGAATATTACCTAAAAATAAAGCCACATCTCAACATGTGTGGGAATTCTCAACATGGAAATTTGGGACGTCTTTATCTGGGAAATCGTTATTTCAACTTTATAGTTATCCCCGAGGCTGTACTTCAAGGAAATGAGAGGCAAATAGGTCTGTATTTCTCTTTTTTAAACACTCTGAATGAATACTCCTTTCCTAAGAGGCTTTAGAACAATACAGTGGTGGCTCTCATTAATTTTGTTTGCATCACTGTTTCAGGACCATGTGAATGCCTGCACCATATTTTAGGGGTATCTAAACATATGACCTAAAGGGTACGGTGTGGATACAGTTTTCATCAATAAGTGGGTGTTCACAGAGTAGACCATGATGTCCATGCCCCCTAAAAACTACTGTGTAGAACTGGCTAGCTGGCTGGGAATTCACAATGTAGCCTGAAACTCATAGAGATCCACCTCTGTCTGTGAATTCTGGGGATACAGCAGTGTCAACACAGGTGGTGACAAGAGCTGTCAAAGTGTGAAGGCTTTGAAAATGATGTTTTCTAATTCACAAAAATGCAGCCATTTCTCTAATCAGCTAAATCAATATAGCCAATGCATATAGCCACAGCAAAATACCAAAATAATGACCAGAACAACAAAAATATATCAAAACCTCAAACCAGTGGAACAAAAAGCCTAAACCTCAAACCAAACAAAACCCAAACCAAAATCAAACAAACAAGCAAATAAACACAAATCACTATGAGCAGTGTTCTCTTGCTGCAGTTTCACAGTGGTGAACTAAACCATGTGGCCAGCCTTGAAGGCAGGGTATAAAGGCAGTTTCAGATGTAATAGGCTATGGAGACTTTCGTTGCTATGTCTCTTTAGGGGCTTTTTAGGTGAAGCCTTCCCAAGGCTAAGGATGAAACTTATTATAGGCTTTTGCTCAAAGACTTTTAACCTTACTTAACTCATCTCCTTTAAAGATTATCGCAGACAGATCAAAACTAGTATTAATTTTTACTCTTCAACTTTTTCTCCTGAATGCTGAGCAGCTATGGATGTGCTTCTGCTCTGTCTGAAACCCTGCCTGCTGCAAGCACAGCAAGAGGGGTGTCCTGCACACCTCTGTGTAGAAACACACTTGCCCTGCCAATCTGGAACCTCTGCTCAAATATTTCTACTCCTAAGAAGATGAACATCTTCTTGATGTACAGCAATAATTTTGTAACACATTGTATAATATAATATACACGATATAACATAGACTATAATTTCTAGCATCCTAAGTATTCTTCATGCTTTGTCCTGCTTACCCGTAGCTCCCCTCCTGTTTTTCTGACACATATTGCACACAGCAGCACTGACTTGGATATGATATTTCTTCCTTGGCTGTGAAATGGCTGCTGAACCTAATGAATTACAGCTTTGTTCATTCCCAAGTAGGCACTTTTTACATTAGTTAGAAATATTGAATTTTCTTAGGTTCTCGGCTTGAAGTATGATAGCAGCTCTTACTGTCCCCAAACAGGTATGTCTAATAATGTCTTGGTCCTGACCTATAACATTGAGAAATGAATAATGGCAGTTAAACAGTTGCAGCAGTAGAATTCTCTGAAATGCTATTTCACAGAAAGTTTTACAGTTACACTTTTCAGATGATCCCTCTGAAACTCTAATATGTCATCATTTATCAAAGGCGTTTTAAGAGTGGAGCAGGAATCCTAAGTTCTGTCTGTGACACTGGGTTTAACTTAATTGTGGATGATGCACTTCATATCCTGGACACATCCTTCATGCCACACACAATGGACAGCAAGTATGTAGAAGAGTCCACAGTATGTCATGCTCCATAAGTTTAGGAGCACCCATCTTGAAAGAGAGCATAACCTCCTCTGTTATACACTTTATTAGCACACCACATCACCCCCAACTTAGACCATTTGCACACATCCTTGTGGTTCAGATTAACCACATATTATCAATCATTATTCTGTCTGGTGGGATTCATGACTGCATGGTAAATAATTTGTAGTGTCCCTAGGTTCTGTTTTCCACCAAGATTCAGCAATATTGATTAATCTGAGAAGTTGAATTTGTCTTTCACATTGATATTTTGGCCATCTGAGGCTCATGTATGAACCTCATCAGCTGCAGGTACAACACTGGTTGAAAGCTCAGGTCGTTCTCCCTGAAGGTCATGTTTGTTGTTGTTATCCAGTTGTAATGTCACAGGATTCACAGGCGAATCCTTTATATGATCCTCTGTACGATTTTTTTTTTATTCGTAGCTGGATCTCATCAGAATTTCTGGGTCTGGGAGGCAACAACTTTGCCCTGAATGTACTACATCATGCTGCCTCTGGATACTTTAAGAATGGTGCCTTCTGTGCACATGCCTTTAAGGTGATTACACATTATCTCACAATACTAAACATAAGTTCTTGAGTGTCAGGGAGTTACCTGAAATTTCCCAGCCAAATAATTGTTAGTTCCTACAGGGTTTAACTTTGTGTGGTAATTCATTCAATACACTTTATTAACCTAAGGGTTGCTTTTTGATAATTTATTACTCTCTTTTGGCATACTATATAAAGCATTTGCTCACTGCTCTGTGAAGAAGAATTAAGTCTACAGCAGGCTATTCCGGTAATATGTTGACCACCGTGTGATTCTTTCAGCCAATTCTTTCATGCCTGTGTGCTAATTCAAGATCAAAAAATTCCATAGGATTACCTTCTGTCCAAAGAGGTCAACTGTGACTCAGAAGTCCTCTCTAAATCCTTTTCAGGACCAGTGAATGCCAATGACTCTAGCTTGGGCATCCAAGTAATGGGTACATAGAAACAGGTAGCCATTGGTTGTCAATGACAGAGCTGCTGACTGGGGTATCTTCAGGTACCAACAGGGTCTGCTGCCAAAGGCAGCCAGCGATTAAACAAGTTACTCAATAGACTTTTTTCCTAAGGTAACAAAATCTAATCTACTGGGAATAACACCCCGTGGCCAGTGCATAAGCTATGAAATTTTTTACCTCCTTTGAACAAGTGAAAAAAAGGAAATAGAGAAAATTCACATGTACACACAAATACACACACACGCACCCTGAATGAATGAATGAAGCAAATGGCAGAATCCAATTAGCTCATACATACAAACATACATGCACGTATACAGACACACACACACATACATATATACAGACCTACAGATAGACATATCCATATTCACACACTGAAACGTTAGAGCAAAGCTCCAAAAGCAAGCTTCACGTATTCCACACATGATACATATTCCACACATGATACATACATGAGTTGTAAACACAACTCATGGATAGTAGGAACAATGTTCTAACCCCCTTTAACACAACATTTACATGTACACACATAGTCCATGGATGGAAGACACAATTCTCCAGCCACACCACACCATGCTTTATTCTATCATCCATGGTTTAAAGATCCTGGCAAACTATTTCAAGCAGTATACAATTACAATGTGATTATGTTTCAGTTTCCTTCTGGTAAATGATTATGAAAAAGCAGTGTGTTGATACATCATTAACATTAAAGGAAATAACTTTACATATTAAGGTAAAAAACCAAATTATTCTTTAAATACCTATGTACATTCATAACCAAGCAACTTATTATAGATTAACAAAGTATAAGAAAGAAAGGTAAGTTTCTCAGCTAGTTTCTCTTACTGGAAGGCAGCAATTTGCTGTTAAATGTTAAAAGATATAGGGGATCCACTTGGTTTTACCCCCTCCTCCCAGCCTGAGCTCTTAAGTTCTTTTGGAGGACACCAAGTGATGCTGCAGTTTTACTGCCAATGGGTGGCCAACTCCTTCTGCTTCAGCAGGTACTGCACTCTTTCCTCCAGTCTGTTATGCTCTTGTTCAGTAGATAATTGTGATTTGATGGAGGATTATAAGCACGTGTGTGTGTGTGTGTGTGTGTGTGTGTGTTACAGTGTGATTGCACAGATACATGTACACTTGTGGACATACACAACTACATGTATGAACACATAAAAGCACAGTGCATTACCATCATGTGTTCAGTTCCCATTAATGCTAATGCAAGTAGCTATAACCTGTACTACTGTAGAAAAGTAAGTTAACTTTTGTCGGATGCAGAAAGATCACAGTGTGCAGAGAGATAACGAACTCTGGCAAAGTGCACAGACAAGGTGACGTTGGAAGTCTTTGTCCTTGTAGCAAAGCCCACTTAGTATCTTCTCCAGGCTGTATAAGAAAGGCTTGGTTCCCCAGAAAGACCCAGCCCCTTGCTCTCACACACTGCTTCCCTGTTGCTTCAAGATAAACATGTTTCTCCAAAATGAGCTCTCTTAACCACAGAGCAATGAGGTCAGGAAACTAGAAAATCTTCATAAACAGGAGGCAAAGTAAAATTTTAATCCCTGTAAGGTGATTTTATCAGGGATTTAACTGGCTAACAGAAGGCTGATGATCTCATGGCCAAATGATGTATGATTTCATACCAAAATATATTTCATGGAAGGGCTGGACCACACTGTACATTTTCATTCTTTGACTGATGAACATTTAGATAATCTCAATTTGGGGCTGCTCTAAGGAATACTGCTAAAACCCAAATGTCCACTAGTTTCTCTGTGGACACCCACTTCTCATTCTGGAATCACTGGGTCACCTGGAGACTGCAGTTCAACTTTCTGAAGAATGGTACATGACTTCTGGCAGGGCTCTATCATGCACTGCCAACAGCAATATCTGAAGGGTCCTCATCTCCCCCAAATTTCCAGGAAGTCAATTTTAACACAGTGTAAACATGTTTGGGATAAAAGGAGCTACTGAGTGCTGCAGACACAGAGCTGTAGTGTATCAGGAGCCTAAGTGGGCTGCACTGCACTGAGACAGACCTGTTCTCACACCTCACCATGGCTATGTGAATTCCGCTTGTGTTGGAATCACCTGCAAGCACACAGCTACTCTAATCTCTCAAAGAACAAAATCCAGGCCAAGTTCTAAAGACAAGGATTACTGATTAGGCAAAGGTGGAAAGAAAATGCTAGCTGGCATTGAGGATGAGAAGAAAACAGGCTGTAGGGGAGAAACAGTGAACCCCTGACCATCCAGTGAGCTGTTACCATTTACCCAGGATAGAGAAGAGACACAACTTCCCAGCTACCCTTTTTGCCTCCCCAGGACCTTGATTTGCCACAGCAGCCTCCTCCTAACCTTTGTGTACCCCATTCCTTTGGTTTCCTCCAAATGATTTTATTGTAAATGAATAGTTTTGGCCTCTACAAATCCTGAGAACTTTTATATTTACAAATACAGGTTTTGTTTGTTCCTGGGTGGATATGTAAAAAGTTGGGTGGCTTCATGAAATGTTTGATACAGAGTGGTAAAAACCTGAGTGGCCATAGTACTTTCTCACCTAAGGTGGGTACAATCATTGTTAAAGATGTTCCTTCCATGAGCAAGTGAACATAAACATGTGCAGAAAGCCACAAACATGTGTATGAGAAAATACATAGAAACACAGACAGACAGACAGACAGACAGACAGACAGACACATACACACACATTCAAACATACAGAAGCAACCACAACCACAAAAGCTCATACAGGCATCCACACCTACACATATACTCAACATGAGGACACAGATGCTCACCCATACCTGGGAAAGAACATATATGTGAATGCATGTGTGCTCATACACACATACAATATTGTACAAAGACCTTCACACATGGCCATATGTGCACACAGAGATACACACATTCACAAAAACACATAGAGAGAGGCTCCCATCTATACTCATATACCCACATGAACACCACTGGTAATGCACTAAGATCAAGAATTGAAAAATAAGACCTCATAAAATTGCAAAACTTCTGTAAGCCAAAAGAGACTGATAATAGGAAAAAATCGCAACCAACAGATTGGGAAAACATCTTTACTAACTCTGCATTTGAAAGAGGGCTAATAATACAATATATACAAAGAACTCAAGAAGATGGAATTGAAAATCAAATAAGCACATTAATAAATGGGATACAGAGTTAAAGAAAGAATTCTCAACTGAGGAATACCAGATGGCTGAGAAGCACCTAAAGAAATGTTCAACATCCACTACTGGGCATATACACAAAAGATGCTCCAACATATAAGAAAGACACAGGCTCTACTATGTTCATAGCAGCCTTATTTATAAAAGCCAGAATCTGGAAAGAACCCAGATTCCTTTCAATAGATTAATGGATACAGACAATGTGGTACATTTACACAATGGAGTACTACTCAGCTATTAAAAACAATGACTTCATGAAATTCTTAGGCAAATGGATGGAACTAGAAAATGTCATCCTGAGAGATGTAACCCAATCACAAAGAATCACATGTGGTATTCACTCACTGATCAATGGATATTATCCCCAAAGCTGGAAATACCCAAGATTTAATTTGCATACAAGATGAAGTTCAAGAAGAAGGAAGACCAAAATGTGGATACTTTGGTCCTTCTTAGAAAAGGGGACAAAATAACCATGGGAGGAGATACAGAGAAAAACTGTGGAACAGAGACTGAAGAAAAGGCCATGCAGAGACTGCCCCACCTGGAGATTCATCCCACATACAGTTACCCAACCCAGACACTATTATTGATGCTAAGATAGGGGATATAACTGTGATCAACCCCCTGCCTCCTGCAGACATTCTCTGCTGAACCAACTCTATGCCTAGCTACAAAAGGAAGATCTTAGGTCTCCACCACATCTGGCTGGACTGTAGCTTCCCCTCCAGTTTAATGGAGCAGGGACCTTGAATGAGTCCTATTGTTTCTGACCATCCACTTAAGTGAAACTTAGGTCCTTTCTGATTATGGGCAGTGTGCTCTTTTCTGCATGGCTGATGGTCAATGTGATCTTGCTGGTGCTGCAGGTGCACTAAGTGTCTTGGTCCTATGGTCCTTCACCCCTGCATCACTCATATTTGTGCTCTAAGTGTGACTGTGTGGCATGGCAGTAAACAAGACGCTGGACAAGTGTCAGTCAGTCCAGAGGTGCTGGCTGCCTAGCAGCAAACCCAAAGTCTACAGGAACTGCTGCCTGACCCAGGCAATCATTTATGTGAAGCCTCTTCCTTCATGCTCTTTTTTGTGCTGGTCTACACATGATAGGTACTGGAGTGCCAGCTGTCTTGAACACATCTCTTCTTCCACTCATGCCACATTACTCTGTGCTTGGGGAAGTGCTGACAGTGCTGGTTATGGATGCCTTCTGCTTGGATTTCTTCTGGCTCCAGTTTGCTGGCTTTGGGAAGTTCATGCAGAACTATCCGGGAACTTGGTGCTTCATCCAGATGGTCCACAAGAATTACTAGGATACTTATTTGGATTAAGACTATACTTTCATCAAATCTACCCTCATTAGTATCCTGAAAGAGAAAAAGAGAATGGGACCCTAGGGACTTATTCCAGGACTTACCAGCTGGGCTCATAGCACCACTACAGAAGCCCACAATCATGACAAAGCTGAGGTCACACAGGGGTCATAAGAGCATCCTGCTCCTTTTGTAGAGTACTTCCTAGGGTCTTATCATACCCATACACCCACAGGATTGTTATAACCAGAGTCACAGGCAAGAAACAAAGAAAGTCTTTCTATAATTCAATGAAAACAAAGATGCAGCATACACAAACTTTTGGGACACAAGAAAAGCAGTGTTAAGGGTAAAAATCACAGTGCAGAGTGCTTTCATAAGGAATCTGAGGTTATCTCAGCCCAGCAACTTAACAACACACCTGAGGTCTCTAGGACAAAAAGAGGCAAACCTACCTAAGAGGAGTAGATAGCAGGGAATACACAAACTCTGGGCTGAAAACAACCAAATAGAAACAAAGAGCTAGATACAAAGTGTCAACAAGAGAAGAGCTGGTTCTTTGAGAAAATCAAGAGGATAGATTAACCTTTAGCCACACTAAGTGAACAGCACTGAGACAGTACCCAAGCTAACAAAATCTGAAATGAAAATGAAGACATAACAAAAACAGGAAATTTAAAATTCATCATGTCTTACTAGAAAAGCTTATACTCAACAAATCTGGAAAATCTAGATGAAATGGATGATTTTATACACAGATACCACATACCCAAATCAAATCAAGATAAGGTAAACTATCTAAACAATCCCATGTCCCCTATAGGAGTAGAAAGAATCATTAAAAACCCCCCAATGAAAAATTCCCAGCACAAATTCCCAGGACAAATTGGTTCTCTAATCTGGAATGAGTCTGCACAAATCATCTTTGAGGCTTTGAAGACAGGTGATTTTGGTTCTAACCATAGCACTTTAGGATACTTCCAAACATTTTCAGCTGTAGGCCCATGAAACAAAAGTTACTGCAAAGGGTGTGGAACCACACATTGTAGGCCCATGGAATCACAGTGTACTAGACTTGTCCAAGCTATTGGACCCTGTATAGTCAGGTTGGTCTACTTGTTTAAGAGCTGTGGTGGCTACAAGGATTCTAGTGAAAGAAGCAGAGAAGTTAACTCTGGGTTAGCATCTTATACTTACATTCACCCCATGCAGTTTAGACTCTTCTCAAAGGAACACCAAAACCCCGGCTGTTTAATGCATGTGTGAAACAGTAGCAAGTCCTATTTCAGAACCATCCTGGAGTCTGGTTTAAAAACCCTGCTGGCATCAATCTTACCAGATGATGACCCATAGATGCTCATCAGTAACTGTAAGAGGAAACAAACATGATGAAAGAGATCGGTTTAGAACTCATGGCAACCCCCAGATTTCATGTAAGAGTCTGATGCATCACTCAGGATGGGTGGGAAAGCTTCATTAAACATGAAACCAGGTACACAGGGGCTTCAGCATTTATTACAACAGAAACGATTTGGACCTAAGACTTATAGCCCAAATATATGGTGAAAAAGAAGACCTGTTATCAAGTATCAGGACGCCACTATGCTTTAGTTACTGCATATGTGGATGTTATGATCTATAGGAAAGAGGGCTTATCACAGCTGTTGGGAAGGACATTAATAACAAAGAGGGATTCTTGGCTCTCCTCCAAACTATTTGCCTTCCTTTATGAGTTTCTTGCTTTCAATGCTGAGGACATAGACTTAATGACTCCTTCAGGGCCAGAGGTAACATGGAAGGGTGCTGTGTGAAGATCTATGGCCTATGTACCAAGCAGCAATAGGTACGATGCATGAAGCATCAGGGGCAGGTTGCCCTCATTACTAATAAACAAAGTCAAGCCCATGGAACCATCCTCCACCTTATCTAGGCACTCTCCTATGTCTTATCCAGTTGTTCTGTGATAATTTACAAGACTTTTATGGAGTTAGCCTCTTTCAAGAAACTGCATGATTGGCAAGCAACCCCTCCTACTCAATTACAAACTGCAGTTCATTAAGATAGATAAGCTAAACACACATTACACACCTACAGGCCATTATGCTAGAGGGGTTTTATTTGGGTGCCTACTTGACAGGAGCACAGAGCTTTGAGTTATATAGTCAGGGACTGTAGCTCATTTGCTTTGTAGGTTTCATATGATGTCACAGGTAGGAAGAAATTTGCAAGTTTTAGTGCCCACCGGAATTGCAAAATGAGTGGTTCTCATTATCTTTTTTTTTTTTTTTTTTTTTCGGGGGTGGGCACAGGGCAAGGGATTTGTATGTTTTCTTTCCCTTTTCCCTGCATTGCAAAATGGTCTCTTAACCCAGTCTAGACCTTGGTTCACAGTGACAGAGCCTGAGAAGCAGCTTGTCAGTCCTGTTTCATGTCAGTGTTGCTAGGGTTCTTTCCTGGAGCTTCTATTCAGGAGCTGACTAGATGAACAGGGATGTGTGAGGGATGTCTGGCTGAGGGTTAGGGTGAAAGATGTTAGGCTTCAAGAAAAAAATTTCTACAAATCTCTCAACCTAGTCTGCAGGAGAAGCTGCTCACTAAGCGTTTTTAGTCCCTAAGGGATGGATAGCACAGTCCTGGGTCTCACTTGAAACTTTCGCTTTTTTACATTCAATGGATCCTCCTGCATTGAGGACTGCTTACTGTTTCCTGCTCACTTATGATCTCTGGTGTGTCTGGGGGAGGGAGATATGCATGTCTGTGCCAATATGTATATTGGTGGGTATGCTGAGAGGCCAGTTAATTACATGTGGTTTTGCAGTCTTTCTGCAAAATAAGCCCAGATCTCTCAGTGAATCTGAAACTTCCTGCTTTGGTTAAGCTATCTGACAAGCATCTTTGAATCATCTGTCACCTCCCAGCAGAGCTCCTGGTATTATTTGGTCTCAAGTCACTGCTACAAGGGTAAGCTAGTCATAGAGAGGAAGAACTTGGGAGCTCTCTCCACATTTTTACAGATTTTATTGTTTTCTGTTTGTTGTTATTGATGTAAAAAACCACTTTATTAACGTGAAGGAAGCCAATGCTGTCTGTTCCAGGTTCAGACACACAATTTGGGCCACTGTGCTTTCTCATGAATTTCTTGTCATTAGGCTTAAATCCCTAGGGAGAGGGAGGAGGATGTTGGTGACCCAGGATGGGTCTTATCCTACAAACCTAGGCTCCACGTAAAGCACAGGTGAGTTTTCCAACACAATAATACTTATCAAACAAACAGAACCCATATTGCCAAAACTTAAAAGTGAATAATTTCATTTTAAGCCCAGCCCACCCTTCCCAAATCTTACCATGTGACCTCAGATTCCCTTTTCCAGCCCTTCCCTCATTCATTACAAGTTCCTATCCCTGGGTTGTTTGGCCCACCCATTTGCGGAACAACCAGGGAGCAAACATGGTACTCATGGAACCAGAACAGGATGTAGGGCACAAAGGGGTGCTCAACAACAGCTGCACATATGAGACAAAAGTTGTTTCCAAGGATTTTGTGGTCCTATTTAAATGACCCTTTGGAACCTGAACACCAGCCTCTCATTCTCAAAAGGGAGTATGAGGCTCTTAGAGGGAAGAGGGCAAGAGGCCAGGGACCCCAGTGGCACATAGGATGGTTGCCTAGTCTGGTGGAAAAGCAGTGGGTTTGGTTGACTGACCACTGAGGCCATCTCACCTGGGTTCTTATAACTGGCCATCTGTTGGTCTTCAGAATCCAGTGGCCCCAGATACCAAGCTTGTTCCAGAATCTCCAAGTCTGGGTCCTTCCATGACCCAGGGACTTTCACACAGCACTCTTCCTCTCAATGCCTACCATATGGTGGCAGCAAGAGGAGCATCTGCATCTCCAACACTCAGGTCATGGGGACAGGCGCCCCGGCTGGAAGTGACCTTCCTGGCTGTTTCTGCAAGGGCCTCTCCCTCTGCTCTACCTCCCAGGCTGTCAATGCTACCCTATCACTCTAGGCAGAGGAGCTCCTGGTCCTGTGACCACCACCTTTCCCAGCTGTATGGAATGAAGAGGTGTCTAAGGATGCCACTTCCAGAATTATCTAGGACCCAGATCATCCCTCCTGCTCTATGGTGCCTCACTCAGAGAGGCTCTGGTCCAGCCTTCTCCCAGGACAGAAAGAAAGGCACCCCATTTATTGTTTTGTAATTAGAGTCTTTTATAATAAGTTTTAAAATATACTTATTATAAAAATAAAAAGTTAGACTTCTTTGCCTATCTTGTACTGAGATAACACCCTGGAAATTCATGGTGTGTCTTATTGGCTTCACCAAGAGGATTCATGAAATCCTACAGTGCATCCCTCTGCTGACATTGTTTTGCTGAGTATTTCATGGACATGACTTTGCTTCAGGACACTTCCCCCTCACAGTTTTGTAGAGTGCTGTATTTCAGAGAAATAATTGCATGCTAATTCCCTAGTTTGCTTTGAACGCCATTAGGGATGTTTTAATATCACATGAACTGTAATGTGTTGTAAAGTTCATGGATAATAAACATGACTAACTGTCTTTTTAATGGTGCTACCAGGGTCTTCTGAGAGGGAGCCAAGATAGGTTTAGAGAGCAGAATATGTTTCTACTTGAAGCTTCCTGGAGGATGTTCTTAAAACCCTCTTTCTTAGTATCTTGAATTGTGTGGACCAGCCTATCTGTATAGAGCTTATTAATTCTTGTAGGATCAGCAAGTATCTGCATGGGAAAAGTTCCTGAAACAGAAATAATTACAGGCCTGACCAGCAGAGCCTGGGTTTGTCTAAGACCCTACTACACATCTTAGGTCCAACTCCCTTCTCAAGTGTCAGGAAATCTGCTGAAACAAAGCAATCTTTGGATTGATGTGTGTGTCTCTGTGTGTGTGTGTCTGTGTGTGTGTCTGTGTGCTTTTGTCCATGTGTGTGTTAGCAGTTTTATGTTGTGTATTTCTGTATTGGTAGGTGCTTTTTTTAGGTGTTTGTAGTATGGTTACTTGTATATACAAGTGTGTATT
Organism: Arvicanthis niloticus; assembly: GCF_011762505.2. Taxonomy (NCBI): domain Eukaryota; kingdom Metazoa; phylum Chordata; class Mammalia; order Rodentia; family Muridae; genus Arvicanthis; species Arvicanthis niloticus. The sequence continues at coordinate 45,745 of NW_023046137.1, forward strand.
TAGGTATGTCTCTGTGTGTGCATGTGTGTGTGTGCATGTACGAAGGCATGAACTGGTTTGTTTCTGAACATATATGTACATATTCATATGTATCTCTACATATATACACTTGGTCAGCAAACATCTTAAATGATAATACAGTCCAGCTTTAATGAGAAAGTACTCTATCAGTTCACTTTGCATCACAGAAACATCAAATACAGTAGCAGGTCATCATGCCTCTCCACCTCACTCAATAGAACAAAAGGAGACAGATAATGGTGTAAAGTCAGATATTCAACAGTTGGTAGGGAAAAACTATTCATCACTATTGAAAGGGGTTGTAGAGCAAATCTATTTATCTGTATTGAAATCATTTGTAGGAAAATAAAAGACTGTGGTACATGGAGGTGAGTAGGAGGCTGCCATGTCATATCTATGAGCCTGAGAGTCAACAAGGCTGGCTAAGTGTCCGTGTCCCATCTCTGCTCTTCTCTATTAGCTGTGGTACCACGTCTTTCTTCATTAATATCCCTTTTACAGTTCAATGCTTTCCCTTGGGAAGATTTGTATACCGCACATTCTTGCTGATTATAGTATCTCTTCAGTGAGCATGGATTCTGGGAGAGGGATTCTCTGGGGATTTGCAGATGGAGGGGTTCACAAGAGGAACCCAGGCAGGTTCCTGCACTCTAGATATAATAACAGCCTTCACTTGAATGGTTGCTAGGCTCCCTAGAAGACCTCTGTAAAGTGGTCTATTCAGACATTGTTATGCAGTTATTTTTCAATATAATATATATGGACTATTGGAGAAATGTGTTGTTTTATTTTAGCTCCAGCACAGTGTGTAGTTCACAATTAACTTGTAAGCTGTTTATTAAATCTGAGAAAAAATTTAGGCCCAGATGCTCTGTGGCACTGCTTCTTTGGGGATACAAGGAAAGACCTTAGCTCAAAGGTCATACTGGATTGTCCTGCTGAATAAGCCTGGTGTTTGCTGGATAGCTGACATGACAGGTCCTCACCAGGCCTTTATGTCTTGCTCCCCTATATCTGAAATAATCCAACAGAAACTCAAACAGGGCACAGAATAGGTCAAAGTATCCCACAGACACAATTCTTCACCAGGAGCACTGATTGTGCAAAGCAAGTGAACCACCATTGCATCTCATCCCTATAACCATGGAAATCTTGGGCTGAATTTTCTTCCTTTCTTTGGGTAACTATATATCATAAAGGCCTTTATTTTGTCTAGCCTCTGGTTCTGCAAGAGTGCATGTTTGGAAGGCTTCAGAGATGTGCTGAGGGTCATTAAGATCTGCTGGTCATCCTGGAGGGGCCTGAGAATGCAAATTTTGCTTGTCCTCATGGGTCATCCTGAACAATTTCATGGAGATAAGTCAAGCGAAGTTTAATGACTTTGAGGTATTGTCTGTAACATGACTCCTTCTTTGCCTTGCAAGGACTTGTCCAACAGCACCCCACCCAATTGGGGCATAGCTACATTCATCTTGAAGACATTATTAACATTAGTCACAGCCTTTGCACTATATTTCTAAGGCCATCAACAGACTGTAGGTCTCTGTTGCAAAATATACAGCAAGAGAATGCTGCTTAGCTTAAGAACTGTGTTTTGGTTTTGGTTACTTTTGATTTCCTTGAGTATATGATTTTCTTTCTTTTCATTTGAAGTTTTGTCATTTATTTGTTTTTGTTACTATAATTAATTTCCTGTTTTGTTAAGGCTATGTACTACATACTTTGACTCTCCTACTTTAAGCTTGTATTGAATAAAATTAATGTATTCTTATGAATAAAAACATAATCTCTAATTTTTATCTCATATGAAACTTCTGTATTCATGTGTGGTTCACAGTCTTGTAACACTAGAAGTATCAGGTAGGAATAGACCTCTTCAAGTGTAATGTGGCTTAGTGTTCATTATTCGTTCCCAAAAAGTCACAGCTACACAGAGAATTGTGCTTTTGTTGTGGTTAGTGTGTTAAAATCTGTGGACCTAACTTCATGATGAAAAACATATCCATGCAGTATCTTTGTGGTCATAAATTCAGCTATGTTAAAATGCACTACTCCGTGGATACTCATGATGAACAAACAGAGGAGAAACACAAGAGTGTTTCTCTAATACATCCAAGAAATAAAATTCACTAAGGGAATATCAAAGAAATTAGTAACCACAGAGCTGTATGCCTTTTATTTCCTTGAATGGTAGCATCACTTATAACTGCAAAGCAGAGATCATGAATTCCAAGATCATTTGGCAGATGTTAGGATTTTGGTTTGTTTGTTTGTTTGTTTTGTTTTGGTGGTGGTGTTGTTCTACTGATGATGAATTTTGTTCTCTTGGCCTGGACAATGTATTTGATGATAATTTTTAATTTGGTTATGGCGTTGTTTCTGTTTTTGCATTATTTCATTTATGTGTATGTGTTTTTCCTGCTGTATGTCTGTACACTACATGCATGCAATTCTCCCGAGGCCAGAAGAGGTCAATGGATTACACCAGGAGCAGAAGTGATGGAGGATTTTTTTTTAATTTTTATCTTATGTGCATTGGTGTTTTGCCTGCATGTATGTCTGTGAAAGTGCCAGATCATGTAGTTATAGATGGTTGTAAGTTGACATGTGGATGCTGGGAATTGAACCTGGGTCCTCTGGAAGAACAGTCAGTGCTCTTACCTGCTGAGCTATCTCTCCAGCACCCGAGATGGAGGATTCTTAATGCCACTCTTTAGATCTTCTAAGAAACAAAGTCTCAAATGGATAAGCCATCTATCCAGCACCTGCCTGGACTTTTGTCTTTCCTTGTGTGGTGTATCAGCTGCACTGGATCTCACCCATCCAAAGACAGAAGATTCTTGAGACCTCTAGGGTCACATACTTGGGGTAGGCATGCTCAGTGTTTAAACTCTGAGGCCTGCATGTAGGTCATTAGAGTGGGTTCCTGATCATGCCTCAGGATCTCTTTTTGTCAGGGTTGGAGCAGATCTCTCCTGTCTCATCCTGCATGACAATGCAGATTAGGCTTTATTAGATGAATTGCAGAATTGAAAACTCTCCTAAAGGTGGAGGTGGTAAATAAATCATGTTGAAGTACAATCAAAACAGTGTTTAGATTAAGCTTCAGACAAGCCCAGGGGGATGGAACCTGCAGCAGAGGATACAAGTCTGTGATGGTAAATATTTCAGTTCAAGGCTAGCAGGGAGAGGGATGGTAGATGTTGCCTGTATCTTTGCTCTACCTACTGCCTTTACTCTGGGTAGTGACTGTGCTATCAGGCCCCTCTTAGATTCCCTTAAATCTGAGGCTAACACAAACACACACTTAGATTCCCTTAAATCTGAGGCTAACACAAACACACACCCACACAATTTAAAAAAAAATACTTTATCTCAAAAAGATTAGGGTATCACATACCCACCATGACCTTCTATTCTTGAGAGTATATTGATCTGTAACTACAACCAGAAGTTAGAAATGTATAAGGCATTCAGTTATTAGTGACAGGCTTTGGTCCTGGCTGAACCCCAAGGCTGTACAAAGCATTCCTGATCTGCTTGCCATGCTATTTTCTTTCCCAGCAGCCACATCTGCTGCTCAGTGTCATCATGATTTTCTCCAATGCTGCACAGCAATTGTCCTGTCATCTCCTTAAAGTTGGAAGTCCTACTGAGATTTATTGAAGGTTTCCTCTTATTTTGTGTCAATAATCAAAGGAAGGTAGTCTAGAATAAAACCTGCAATGGGGTCATCTCCAGTTCGATCTCTTTTATGCCAGCTAGCAAAAGACAAAGTATCTTGCCCTTGATCTCCACTTATTGCCAACCCTGGTTATGCATGCTGACCTCTGCAGGTGTCTTTATACTAAAGGCTCACCCCTATATTCTACATTCATTGACTCAAAACTCCAAGAATGTGACTGAGGCATAGGTGTCTTCAACAAAACTTTAATGGTCATTCTAATGCTCAGGCATTGCTGTAAGCCACAATATTACCTTCTCCCTCATTAGAGCAGTATTCTCTAATACCAAGAAATACAGTTTTGGTGCAAGCTAATAAGAGGTCATCAGTACTTTGAGATAGTTAGTCTAGGGAGGAAAGGGCAGGATTAGAAATTTTGTATCTGGCCCTCTTCAGGGGTGTTCATCTTTTAAAAAAAATTTAAAAGCCCTTATACAAAGAGCAAAGACACAAGTCTGGTGTATTTTAGAGGAAAAAAACAGATCCTCTGTCAGTGGAAGCTGACATCACTGGTAGTACAATCAGCGAGCACCTTGCCATCAGATCCCATGGTCAAGAGGGTGAGTCCCGGGTCTCCTTTGCAGGCACCTTGCTCCTCTCATCCGCAGGCCTTGGGAATCTGCTCCGGGCCCAGGAGGGGTGAGGCAGGTCTCAGGAGTAGTCAACCAGGCAGTGGTACTCCAGGCAGCCCAGGTCTGATCGCCCCTTCAACTCCTCCCGGCACTAGACAAGCCCCTCAGGGAGCAGGTCTCTTGCTCCTGGTGCTAGAGCATAGGGTGCTGGTCAACATTGCAGTCAAACTGGTTTCCACCACTAAAGTTTGCCAACTTGGCAGTTTCCAAACGTTTGCCTAGATGGATGAATGACTGGTACCTCATTGTGCCATTTGGGTTGGTTTCCTAAATTGTGGATTTGCTTTCATTTTAAGTCCTTGGAACACCAGTCCTACTCTTTCGGGATCTGGGAAGGATTCAGGGTTTCTCCAAAATAGTTAATACTTTTACAGAAGGCACTCTGGTGAAAGCAACTAACAGGCATTTGTAGTGGTGGAATTTAAGTCCACTTCAAATGTGGTTATGCTGTTCCCTTGGGGTGGGGCATGCATCCACATCTCGATATTAAATCAAGGCAATATATTTAATATTAACATTAAACACATGGGGAATTAACGCTTTAAGAAACAGCACTTCTGTGAACAGCTTCCCATCTTCCAATACTTAATTGTGACAAAGCAAAAATACATTTGAAATACTCATGAGACATGTGCTGCAAACCACTATGTATTCCAGTCATTGGGTTTCTTAGAATCTAAACTCCTGGCCATACACATGAGTCTGTGGGGCTGTGTCAACATTTAGTAGCAACAGCAAGCCAGTCATCCTATTCCAGCAAATCAGAATTCACTGTTTAACTTGGAAGGAGGCTGGTGCGTGTTGGTTCAACTCTGGGAATTCTTGACATCTCTACACTATCATGTTTCCTGCTGGGTATGCTGTGTAGACTGATGAAACCTTCTCTCCTGTAGAAGTTCAATGATAGGTTTAGCTAATGTCTGGTGAAAGAAGGCATGTTTTATTTAACTGGTACTTTGGTTTCTCAGTTGGGGGCGCACAGTCAACAATCACCCTTACTGACATGGGTTCTTTTCCCTAGTGATGTCCCTCAGCATGGTACCATGCAAACATATGGCTGGGCATCTCTTCTGGGCCACTCTGGCCTTCCACCCACAATCTCTAGGCAGTGGCTGTCTGTCAGCAAGCACCAACAAGTCGCTGCAGGTCACCAACTGTCTATAAAGTGTCATCCTTTAAGATGCATGGCATTACCACACAGTTCTTGCTGGACTGTTTGCCTGTCCTGCACCAAAAGGTTTTTGAGAACAGACATATCATTTGACTTTGTATTTGCTGTGTCTCCCATCATTGTTCAGTTTGGTTAAGGAATTAACAGTGAACACCTATATATTTATGCATCACTGTCTGCCAGCTTGAACCACCAGACTTAAAATACACTCTAAACTTAGTGTAAACTGTTTCTTATACTTTAGTACAATGCATGCTACTCTATTCCTAGGTACCTCATGCCAAACCACTCACTTTATAATATTGGTTAAAGTCAGCAAATGGCATGGAGTAATATATCCTGAAGACAGACTGTAAGCATCTCACAGGCAGGCTTGAACTCTCATTCTCTTTCTCCTCTTTAATGCCTATGTAATAATCAGCCTTCTAAGAACTTGTTGAATGGCATAGATTTTACCCAGAAGTCTTTCAGTGGAAATGGTCAATACACAACTCAACACAAGCAGTCAAATAAAAAAGAGGAAGGTATTAACTATGTAACTGAGTGAGAAGTAACCTGGCTTCCAGTGCTTAAACTATTGCCAGCAAGATTTCTCACTGCCCTTCTTTATTTCTTGTTTGGCTTTTCTGTGTTTGCTTTCTTGTGTTCACGTGAAGACATCTTTTGTCTTACATGGGTAGCATTCTAACTTAGCAAACATGTTAAGGGTATCACTTTATTCTCTTCCACTGGGGATGATATCAGAAGAGGACTGTAACTTACCAACTAGATTTGGCTGCCATCCCTAAGCAACTCAGTGTGATCACAGGAGTTAACTCTTGATGGCCAGGCCTGTGTCATTTGCTTGTTTCTATAACCAGAGGATGGCTGTTACATGGGACAATCAAAACAGATTTGTGTATCTAACATTCCAAATCAGCACTTAGAACCACAAATATTTTGTGTGGTAGGGCTTTTTAAAATCTGTGGATTTTAATATGTAACATACAAATGTAATAATTTATATAATCAAAATAAGAGACCTTGCAGATAAGATAAAAGGTTAAACAGGAAGCTCATACAAGCTTTGCTTACACTTTATATAAATATGCTTAGCCTGAAGATAATTTAATATACATATTATGACTTACTGTCAGATGTGGTGGTACACTCTTTTAATCCTAGCACTTGGAAGGCAGAGACAAGTGGATCTCTGAGTTGGAGGTCTGCTATCCCTAGAAAGTTCCAAGTCAGCAAGGACTATATACTGGGAAGCTACTATAGAAATGTACAATTAGAATATATTTATTATGCCTGAAATTTCTGTGCAAACCCTCATGTGAGGTCCACTTGTGTTTCCATGAAGAGACTCCCGTTTTGCACTTTGGAGCATTTCAACACTGTGAGTTTTCATATGATGGATGCTCAACCTATAGTCTCCTCCAGAATGTTCCAAGATAGGGAACTCTGGAATTCCCAGAGCACCTTAGTAAGAAAAGACACGAAACTGCTCTCAGGGAAAAAGCTGACCTTTAGAACTTGGAAGCATTATAAGTATTATAATCTACTCCTGAAAATAACTTTCCACTCAATAAGGCCTCACAGGTGGTCCAAAATCCCAAAGTATTTGGAATATTTTCCAACAACCTACCTATTGTGTGCTTAACTTGTTTTTCTTTCATTGGCCAAGGTACAGATTGGAGGTATAACCTTCTAGAAGTGAATTACAGCTCATTAAAAATGATGGAGACTATTATGTCCTGTTTGTCATGCATAAGATGTGCAAAGCCAAGACTGGATCAGGCTTCATGAAGCTCTTAAGGAATAATTTTCTTGGTTTGGGAAAATTTTAACAAGCTTCTCTCCACAGGGTTGACTGAGAAAGTGGGCTTGTCAGTGACTGAACACAACTTATTACCCATCAGAAATAGATGAGCAGCCACTTTTACCAACAGGGCTTGTCCAAAGGACACTCTGGCAGTGCAGCCTTTTTTGCCTTGAAGTAACTATTGGGATTCAGCTTCATGACTGTATCTTTTCTCTTTCCTACCTTCAGGAATGTTTCAGCATACAAAGCAGATCGTTTTTGTTACAGATTCCATCATTAACGTGGAAGCCTAGGAAACATTATCTTCCTGAAGTTCTCTATCAACTTCCTCAAGCCTTGATAATAGAATCAATGCCAAAACTGAAAAATGCATTCCTAATTCCATTTATCTTTAAGGGGAACAGGCTTTTGTCTAATTGAGAACTTGGAGTAAAATCTTCCTGTAGAAAAGAGAAACAGGCAATCCTATATGTTTCCTATAAGTAACAGGTCACTCATTGAATGAATAATTGACATTAGTGAACTGGTTGAAGGCTAGTTAAATGTGTAGCTTATTTACTATTTGAATTTTAATTGTGTTGTTCTATTCTAGTTCTCAACTGAGTAAGTATTTTACATTGTTCCATCAAACAAAAGTATTGTTTTTGGACAATGGTGGTGTATGCCTTTAGTCCCAGCACTTGAGAGAGAGACACAGACATATCTCTGAAGCTGAAGCCAGCCTGGTCTACAGAGCAAGATCCAGGACAGCCAGGGATACACAGAGAAGAGAAGCCCTGTCTCAAATACAAACCAACAACAAAACAATAGTATCATAATGGGAACAGACTTCCATTTTCTTTCTTTAGGTGGCTGAGGCCACACTATTTTATAGCATTCATGGGGGTCAGTAAAGATATTACAAACCCAGAACAATTGTGAAAAATGATGCCTCAGCAGAACATGGAAGATGACAGTTACTTTGTAAAATAATGCCTTTAAAAGGTAATAAATAAAATCTATATACTTCAAGTGTATTCTGAATCTCCTAGTGTTGGGAAGGGCACTCCTTTCTAATCTGCTGATCTCTGTGCTCAGGTGCCTGTAGCTGAAGCTGTATAGTACAATTGAAGTGACTTGACCAATTATCAGTGCTTAGCTGTATAACCTCCATGGGTCCTGAAAACCCTGGGTCCTGCATTTCTATGAATCAAGTGGACCAGATCATCCCCAGAGCCTTTGGGTCCTTTCTAACACCTGTGCTTCTGAGTTTCAAAACAAAAGTCATGATGGCCTGTATAATAGTAGTTTTGTAAGCATTTTATAGGTAGATTACTAGAGAGTTCACCATGTAATCAGTGACTGACTGCTTAAACCAAATAAACTGTTTTGTGTAAAGAATCAGTTCTCTCACTTTAGATCAGTAGCAATGTTTCTTGCTACATCATTTAAAAGGTGGCAGGAATTTTTGGTGCCAAACAGTTGCCATTTGAAAATAGTCAATGTGCAATTCTAAAAGTCACAAGCATATACGCCATAAAACAAAATTATTTTCATTTTTCCATTTAGCTCTCTTACTTGCCGTAATGTAATGTTTAGCCAGAAAACTCTTCTTGCTGGTTCACTCAGGCTATTTTAAAATGCAGGAATTACAGAGCCATTTTTTTTCTGGGTGGCGTGATTAGAAAGATATTGGATAGAAGAATGATTTATGTCAGGTGACAAGAGAACTCATCCTTAGACACTGGCAACTGTGGGTACTGTGGGGATGATTCTGTGTGAAATGAGGAGGAGAGCCTGAACATCTGACAGCAGTGGAAGCTTCTCCTCCAGCACACTTGGAGCTATGAGAAAAGACTTAAATAAGCAAGCGGTTCAAAAACAACATGATAGGAAAAAATCTGTGGTCTTCATTTGAGTCTTTAAAATTTTTATTTCTCGTTATTCCCTGTGGAAACAACAAATTGGTAAACACACTTTTATTTTTGAATTGCTGACTGGCACAAAACACAGTGGACAGAGAAGTATAATTTGTTGGAAAGCAGATTGTGTCTGCAGGAGTTCACTAGATAGTTAAATAGCTTTTTCTAAACTTTCTGATCATTAATTCATCTCTTTTAGAAATATAAAACAAGAGTGTTGATGTAGTAGGGACACATTCTGCTGTTGCCCCAAAGTGAGGGAACACAGGTGTGCATCAAGAGCCATGGATGGCAAGAGAGTGGAGGAGCTGCTGGCCAAGGCAGAGCAAGAGAAGATGGAGAAGCTGCAGCTCATCAAGGTGCACAAGGAGCTAGAGCTGTAATTCGACCTGGGCAACTTGCTGGCTTAGGACCACAATCCCCAGACAGTGCTGCACCAGGCCGGACCCTCACTGGATGCTGAGCTGCGGGCCCTGTCTACTGACAACATGCAGCTTCTCATCAACCAGCTACTGGCAGCTGCAGACCATGGAGTACATGGAGGAGGCGGTGGTAGTGCGCTTGCTGGAGCATGCCACACGCCTGCCCTGCGAGAACCTGCTGCCCTGGCCCCTGTCCGCTGGCCTTAAGGGCATCCCATCCATCCCCAAAAGAAGACTAACATCCTGTGGGACAAGGTGAGTGGCCAGTGGCAGTGCCTTGGGGCTACAAGCGCGCACAGGATGACACTAAGGAATGGCTCATCAAGGTGCCTGGGAGCGCCAACCTCATGGAAGACCAGTTCACCAAGAGGATTCAGGCCAAGAAAGAACGCATGGCCAAGAAAGAGATGAACCTTCTGTGGAACCTGGCCCGCGAGCACAAGATGCAGATGCCCAGCTCAGCTGGGCTGCACCCTAAGGGACACCAGAGTAAGGAGGAGCTTCGTTGGGAAGCTTCCAGGAGCGCCTCTCCAAGGAGAAAGCACCCCAACCTTCTGGCAAGAAGAGGAAGTTTCAGCCCCCAGCCAAGAAAAAGAACCAGTGGGAGCTACTTCAAATCATGAACAGTAATAAACCTCAGCTGGAAGTGACAAGGGCCACCAACAAGCAGATGAGGGAAGAGGTCCAAGAGGAGCCTGCCAAGAGGAGGAAGATGAGCCAGAAAGTCAAGAGAAAAGGGGGCCGGCCGGGACCTTCCTGCAAGAGAAAGGGCAGCCTGCCTACTGGGTCAGGGAGAGAAAAGGAAAGGAGGCCTGGGAGGCAAGAAGCATTCCAGGCCACCTGAGTCAGGGGGCAAGAAGACAGGAGTGCCCCCCCAAGATGGGAAGAGGAGGAAGTAGTGTTCTTCCCTCTGGACCTGTTCTGAAAAGCTAGGACTGTACTAAAGGTTAAGTTGTGCATGCTGCAGGCTGGCTCAGGAGGTGGCTGCTGTCCTCAGTGAGATTGACATTGAAGTGACAGGTTTGCCTCCCCAAGAGAGTCAGTGCTGGACTACGAACTAATGGAGACGCTGACTGGAAGTTAGTGTATTTTGGAATGTGAGAATTATAGAAATGATATGGTCAGAACCAGGAGTAAGTTAAGGCCTGCCTTTTTTATCTTGACTTTGGATACTGAGTAAGAGTTGATCAGATTTCTGAGTTATAGTAGATTGGTTTCAACATTTTTGTATTATTTTTGTAACAAACCTTATATATTTATCAAAGCAAAGGAGGATGGGGGAAAATTATGTCCACCTGTGATTTACAAGTATTGTAAAGGTATGCTTTAACCTGATGTTGCTTTTAACTTTTACTGTTGGTAGGGGTTGTATGTGAAGTCAGTAACCTGGGTACCAGTACGGAGTGTGCTTGAGAAAAACAAAGTAGTTACAATGGTTATAAAAAGACCCCTCCCTGGGCGGTGGTAGCCCATGCCTTTAATCCCAGCACTGGGAGGCAGAGGCAGGCTGATTTCTGAGTTCCAGGTCAGCCTGGTCTACAGAGTGAGTTCCAGGACAGCCAGGGCTACACAGAGAAACCCTTTCTCAGAAAAAAAAAAACAAAAATAAATAAATAAATAAATAAATAAATAAATAAATAATAAAAAATAAAAAAAAAACCCTTGTATTAGAAAAACTTTGCCACTCACTATTCATACTAAAAGTATAGTGCTTTTTGATGTTGGTTCAGGTTGTGCGTTTGCCCAGTGAATTGCTTTAAGTGATATATTGGAATCACACTAAGTAATGGTAATTAACCTTGTAATGATAATTAACTCCAGAAAATGGTTGTCATTTTGTGTGTAACTGATGGCTTTTGTTTAATTGGCTTGAGTTTAGCAAGTGCTGGTCTGGAATTCAGTATGGAGCCAAGGCTGAGATTAGAGAGGAGCAGCCACACCCAGCAGAAGACTTCATGTTTATTTCTGTCCTGGATGTTTTTCCCTGTTTTATTGTTTTATTTTTGGTCTTAATAAACTTGTCTTTGCAAAATTAAATTATATATATATTTATATATATGCAAAGATTAAGACTATATAATGAAATTCATACTTTCATTGATTTAAATCACCCTGCTATTCCTGCTGTTCTCATAAAACCACAAGCACATAATGAAATTCATTTCTATACTAGGATTGACTAATATTCCAAATCCTTTTCATTTTACCTAATAAATCTCCTGCTGTTTCTCTGCAGAATTGCCACCTTCATCATTGTCATAGTGATACTACCTGCTGAAGGAAGTAGCCCAGGACAACACAAACAATTTGGAAAGGACTTACATGATTTTTTCACTCTTACACCTGAGAGGTTAGGTCACATTGTACCATAGATTCAGAAGGCAGAAGCCACAGATGACAGTGCCAAACACAGTCCTTCCTGAACTACTGGACACATTTAAATGGAGGTTTCACTGGATCTCAGTGAACTCTTGAGTTCTCACTGGAACTCAGAAAGGTAGATATTGGAGAAGTGATGTCTAATGGAACTACAGAGCAGCAATCCAATGTCCCTGTTGACCTTTGCTCAAGATGCCTACTATGTCTGGTTGTAATGGAGAAAAGCAGAAAGTGGGGTTTTATCTTCTGAAGAAGAGACATAAACTTTACAATTGGATATTTCCTTGGACCTGAACTCCTTCCTATATTGCCATGAACAAGGGAGTTTACATTGCAAAAATGGGATTGTGGAAACACATGTCTGAATATATTAAAGCAATGTCTCCCCTCAAGGCATGTGCACAATAAGAAGATATAATCCAATTTGCATAAGATTAAAGGTGCAGGAGAACCATTGTTGCCTCTGGGAAACAGGATACCCTGGGGAACTGGACTGTGGTACATGAATGGTGCCTAAGGGTAGATTTATCATGGAGAAGAATCTCCCTCAAGCAAGGACCCTAGACCTTTAGGTACTAACAAAGATGAGCTGCCCATGCCAAGGCCCTAACCAACTCTCCCGTCCAAAGTGCTTGCCTTGTAATGAAGCAGAGAGAAATCTCTAGCTTTGAAGGAAATGTTGCCAAGGTATATCCCCTGAGTCAATAGAGACGCCAGGAAAGGGCACCTCAGAAACTGGTCAATGTGGGGCAAGCTGGTCAGCAGGTAGGCCATGGCAGTTTCCAGTGACATCATCAGTAGTCACTTCCCTGGACAATCTCTTGTATCCAGGAGAACCCTAGAAGCTTGTGTGATGTCACCAGTGTTGTGGTGACATCAACTGCCTGTGGGGTATTCCTTCAGATCGTCTGGGTTCACAAGCAGTCATGTTGTCCATGCTGCTCAGGCTGTTTCGTAGGGACAATACAATACAACCAGAGACCAGACCTAGGCAGAAGGCATTCTGTAAAGCAGGAAGAAGGAGATGGCCCTGGGGAAGACACAGTGAGTCCTGGGCAGTGCATGGGGAAGCTTCCTGGAGGAGGGGCACTTGAGAAGGTCCTTACAGGAGAAGGGCTTAGCATCTGGAGCCTCAACATTTCTCAATGGCAGACCCAGAGTCCAGAATTTCTGATGATTATTTTGGCAGAGATCCAGGAACTGACAAGCCTTCAGTTGCTTTGCTGAGAGATCTGAATTTCCTGCTGAGTGGCAAAGGATGCCAGGAGAGAGTTCTGTGAGAATAACAAAGCCTTGCTCTCAGGATAGAGTGCTGAAGCATTTCATCCTCAATAGATTCCTGAAGGTTACATGAATATGTGATGCCAAGAGAAGAGAGGGATAATCCCCTTGTCAAGTATCAAGGTCTCAAAGACTTTGGTCTGAACACACATGATGTGGGCTGAATTACAGTCTGGGAGTAAGTGTAGTAGTGTGTGGTTTCTCATCATGCATTTAAGAAGCAAGGTTATGTTTTGGCTTGTGGGAGCTGTTTCGTGTTGGTGTTTATGGTCAGTTTTTTTGTGCTAAGCAGTACAGACTGCATCTTCAGATATAAACTGACAATGCCCTCAATTTCTTCTTGACTGGGTAAGCTTAAGCACTTCAGGGTTAGTGGGACTGCAGTAGGGACTGAGCCATATGTTAGTGATGGTGGTTGGGAGCAGGGACATAGGTGAGGAGTCCAGCTTGAAGATAGCTTTCCTGCTCTTTCAGGAATTCACTGTGTCTCTAGAATTCCCTTTTCCTCAGGCTTCTCTGTGGGAGTAAGTATGGTTTCTCCTTTTCCTGTCATATTTTCCCTACAAGTTTCCTTGTGTTTCTCTACCTGAAGGGTCTGTTGGGAAAGAGTCCTCCCAAGCCTACACCATCAGTGAGCAGGAGCAGAGAATGAAGAGGTTGGAGAAGCTCAAAAGGGACCTCGAAAGAATCATTAATGAGAGAGATGAACTCTGGGGAATCCTGGCACATTATAATGTCAAGGATTTGAACAACAGGTAATCATTATGCCCAGTTCTCAGTTGACTATCTTGGGCCCTCTCTGTTGACCCTAGATTTCCACATATCACAGGAGGCTACAACTCCAGGCTGTCCTCATGTCCAAATGCATTTTGCTGATTGGATATTCGACACAGAAATTGAAGTTCAGACAGGAGTGAGATGGGGTCACAAGCTCTTTTGATTCCTCCAAAAGAAAACTATAGCCTGTGGCATGAATCATTCAGGAAATAGCAGTATTAGTGTGTGAGCTCTTATCATGCATTTTTAAGATGCCTGGACTGGTATTGCTTTGTGGGAGATGCTAGCTGCTGTGTGTTTATTGTGAATCATTTTTGTAATTTTCTGGAGCTGCTTTGGGTCCATTTAGTCCTGTCAACAACTTGGAGGACCTGGTTCTATATGCTGCCCCTCAGTGTGAGTGAGTGGATTTCTCGCAAGTCATCACTGCTTTTTTCAAATTCTGTTCAGTTTACACTGAGATAATGTCACATCACTGTATGTATTTGGCATTGTGATAGTGTATGTGTGTTGTGTGTGTGTGTGTGTGTGTGTGTGTGTTGTATGTATGTGTGTATGTAGTCTGTGTGTGTGTATTCCACTTAAGATCCAGGGAGTCTGTGTAGTGTGATGGGGCTGGAGACTTTACCTGACTGACTTTTTAGGTAATGATAGTGATGAGGCCATGGAGGGTCACTTGTAGCATCACAGCACATGATCTCTGTGCGCACTCTGATGGGCATTAGAAAATCCGGATATAGGCAGTAAACCCTTTTCCCTGTAAATACTGAAGTGTGGGAATTATGTAGTGATAGAACCAAGGATTGAGAAAACCTTGTCTACAAGGTGAAAAAGTGTCATCACAGGTTTAATTTGGACCAGGACTGTGGCACAGGCTCCTGGAAAGTTCTTGGAGACCTAATCTATTCCTTCAAGACCACTCATGGAGCCAAAGCAGGTCAGCTCCCATTTTTTAGTTCCCTAGCTCTACTGTGCCCAGATCAAGTGTAACAAGTTTAATAAGCAACAAGAGGACCCAGTACAAAGGCATTAGGTTGTGGCATATATGGGCTGGGGTAGTTCACGATTCAACTTGAATTGATGTAATCCTTGAATCCTTAGTTCAGGGATTATTTGCTCCTTGGGCCACACCCTTCCACAGGTTCAACTTTGAGACGATCATGCTGGAGATGCAACATGACCAGGTGACTCGCGATCTCAAAAACATTCCGCAGCAGATCAGTGAGGCCTTGTATAAGTGCCAGGAGTTGACTAAAAATAATCACTTTACAGGTGAGTGACTAACACTGTTTTTTCCCCAGCACTAGGCACAGAATGTGTCTGCCCATCATTTCTTTAAAACAAAGTGAGGACTCTGGTTCTATACTGTTTGCCTCTCAACAGAAGCTTCCTCCCTCAAAGAAAGGCTCTAGGATTGTGATCTTTTGAAATCATTTTGATCAAGTGTGATGAGTCTGTGAGCCCCTCCAATCATTGTCCTTCCCAAGTCAGTATCCTCTAAATAGAAAAGGTGTGCACCTTGATGGAGACATCAATCAACCTTGATCTCTGGGCCTGAAAACACATTTACAGATCTGGTTTGCATGAGACACATAGAATGATGTGTACCTGTTGGTCTCCTCTCTTCTCCTAGAGAAGCTTTGCCTTGTCTCTACCTAGAGGTGGTTCTCTAATACCAAAGACATATATGCAATCATGGGTCCCATGTCCTCTTCTGGGAGATACATGAGTCCCTGTTGGTGTCAGGGATTTCAGAAGTACCTTGAGTCTTTGGAATGTTGCTTTCTTCTGGATTTGAACTTTCCTATATGTGAGGTCCCATGGCTACTCTGGTCTGTAGTCTGGGCTGTCTGGGGATCAGGCCCATGATGAGAAGGGATGGTACTTGGAAGTGGGAGGAAGATGGATGGTGCCTGGGAATAATCACCATTTCTTCTTTGTGGTTCAGCATCAGGAACTGTCACCTCCTGACAGAATCTCTTCATATGAAGAGTGAAGTAAAAATGCTCTGGAATGAAAACAGGCAGCTGCTTAAGGAGCAGATTACACTGGAAGTGTGTTCTAGGAAACAAGGAGGCTATGTGTGGAGGCCAGCATGAAGATCTATGACAAATTTTCCAAGCATATCCAACAGGTAGATGCATGGAGGATGCTTAGGAGCAGGTTGCCCTCATGTCTAACCATAAACAATGTCAAGCCCAGATAACCATCCTCCACCTTGTCCAGGCACTCTCCTAATTCTTATCCAGTTGTTCTGTGATCATTTACAAGACTTTCTGTGGAGTTAGGCTCTCTCAAAAACTGGATGATTGGCAAGCACACCCTCCTGATCACTACAAGCTGAATTTCATTAAGATAGATGGGGTGAACACACATTACACACCTACATTGCTTGTACTAGAGGGTTCTATGTGGCTGCTGTAGGAACAGGTGATCTCGGGTGTTCAGTGGTGGTACATTCCTCTGGTGAAGGGAGGAGGGCATGTGGGATAGGATGAGGGGGGTTTTTCTGGGTGGGGAAGATAAGAGAATGGGATAACGTCTGAAATGTAATAAAATATCTAACAAAATTATTTAAGAAAAAAGGTGGGGGGTAGAGGTCTTGTGTCTTTTCTCTTCCTCAACCCTGCATTGCAACATGGTCTCCTAACTGAGCCTAGACCTTGGTTCATACTGACAGAGCCTGACAGAGCTCATCATCAGTCCTTGTTTCTGTCATTGTTGCTAGAGTTCTTTCCTGTAGCTTGTATTCAGGCTGACTGGATGAACAGATGTTTGAAAGACTTCTCTCAGGCTGAGGGTTGGGTGAGAGATGTGAGGCTTCAAGAAAAAGATTTCTCAAACTCTCTCAACCTAGTCTGCAGAAGTTACTAAGTTTTTTTATCCCCACGGGATGGATTACAGAGTCCTGGGTCTCACATGAAACATCAGATATTCACAGTCTACATTCAGTGGTTCCTCCAGCATTTTGGTCTCCTTACTGTTTCCTGCTCACTTATGATTTCTGGTATGTGTGTGTGTGTGGGGGAGTCATATGCATGTCTGTGACAATATGTATATAGATGTGCCTGTTGAGAGGCCAGTTAATTACATGTGGTTTTGATCACTCTATCTGTTTTGGTTAAGCTGTCTGA
Source organism: Arvicanthis niloticus (assembly GCF_011762505.2). Lineage (NCBI taxonomy): Eukaryota > Metazoa > Chordata > Mammalia > Rodentia > Muridae > Arvicanthis > Arvicanthis niloticus. The sequence goes on from NW_023046137.1 coordinate 62,994, forward strand.
CCATCATCTTTGAATCTTCTGTCACCTCCCAGGCAGAGCTCCTCGAATTGCTTTGTCTCAAGTAACTGCTACAAGTTTCATACTCTCACAGAGAGGAAGAACATGTTTATATGTTTCATTGTTTTGAGTTTTCTTGTTGCTGTTGTAAGAAAACAATTTCTTAACATGGAAGAAGCTAATGCTGTCTGCTCCACGTGTCAGACGCACAACTTGGCCCACTGTGCTTTCTTATGAGCTATCTTGTCATTCAGTTGAAATCAGCAGGGAAAGGAGGAGGGCGTTTTTTTTGCCAGGATGGGTCTTACCCAAGACACAAAGGCTCCACATAACCCACAGTTGAGTAATCAACCCTTTATCAAACAACAGAACCCATGTTGCCAACACTTAAAGTCAATAATTTCACATTTAGCCTAGCCCCCCTTCTGAAATCTTACCATGTGACTTCAGTTTCTACTTCCCAGTCCTTCCTTCATTCATTACAATTTCCTAGCCCGTGGTTTGGAGGCCTACCCATGTGAGGAACAACACAAAGCAGACATGTACTCCTGTAACCCACAGCAGGATATGGGCACAAAGGGGTGCTCAGCAACAGCTGGCTGCACACATGAGACAAAAGGTGGCCCCAAGGTGGTCCTATTCAAGGAAACTTATGGACCTAACACCAGCCTCTTGTTCTAAGAGGGAGTGTGGGGCTCACCACAGTGTCAGTGTCAGTTCACTTTGCATCAAGGAAACTGAAACAGAGCAGCAGGTCATCATGCTGCTACACCTAGCTCAATAGAACAAAGGATACAAATATGGTGTAAAGTCAGATTGTCACCATTGGTAGTGGGAAATCTATTTATCACTATTGAAACTGGTTATATAAGGGAAATCTATTTACCCATATTGAAATCATTGTAAGAAAAAACAAACACTTTAGTACATGAGGTGAGTAGGAGGCTGCTGTGTCAAATCCTGGCCTGAGAGTCAACAAGGCTGGCTAAGGTCTGTGTCCACCTCTCTGCTCTTGGTGGATAGTGACTGCCTGCTGGAAGGTCAGGTGGCTCATTGCATCTTCTCAGCATCCTAGTTTTGTTTTCCTCATTACATCCTACCATTTTTTCCAACTTTGCCTAAGCTTGACTCAGTTATCTTTGGCCTTGGAGTTTGTCCTGGGTATAACTCTGTGAAACACTGAGTTGCTTGGTGTTGCATCTGCATCAAGCAGAAGGCCCATACTTATGATGAGGTGCTAGAACAGGGCTGCCTCAGACAGCCCCTGGCTCCTGGTAGTCTAAAGCACTCACCCTGTGTTCTGTCTGTAGCACTCTGTAAAGGCTGTCATTCAAAAGTGATTTGCTTTGAGTTAAAATCATCCTCAAGGAGGGCTGGAAGAAAAGAGGAACTTCAGACATGGCTGATATATAAATGGGGCAAGCCCTGTGAGAAGCCATGTCCAACTCTTCAGAAACTGTATAGTTTTCTGTAGTCCCCCATTGACCCACTGACTCCAGAACAAGAAGTAGGTGTCCACAGAGAAATTAGGGCAAATCATGGTTGTAGTGGTACTCCACAGAGCTGCCCTGAAGTAGAAACTATCCGATGTTCTTCAGTCAAGGAGTGAACAAGTATACTGTAGTCCAGCCCTTCCATGGACTATTGCCTAGGGTGATCATACATACCACCATTTTGGTCTTGAACTAGTCAGACTTATTTTCCACAAAATATCCCGACAGAATCTCCTTATGTGAAAAAACGTCTCACTTTGCATCCTGGTTACAGAGATTTCCTAGTTGTCTGGGCTCATAGCTTTGGTTACAAAGCCACACAGGCTGTGGAAAATGGAGGGCCTATGGGAAGATGCTGCTAACTTTAGAGTCCCTGGAGAAACAGTGATCAAGATGCAGGAACTGGCTTGTCCACCCTGATCCCATGTGCCTTTGCTGGGAACCAAGCTGACTGTGCACAGCCTTGGGAACTTCCTAAGCGGCTTGCATACCCAGGCCAAAACTCCATATTTCCATCCTTTGTTTATTAGGGAAAAGCATTTATTTTTATTGAGCTGTCTATAGGCTATGCCTACTGTTTCTGTCCCATTCAAGGTTTTTTTTTTTTTTTTTCTTTTTTTTAAATTACTCAGATTATGTTTGTGAGTACACTGTCTCTCTCATCAGACACACCAAAGAGGGCATCTGATTTTACTAAGATGGTTTGTAGCCTACCTTGCGGTTTTGGGGAAATTGAACTGAGGACTTCCAAAAGACAAATCAGTGCTCCTAATTGCTGAGATCTCTCTCCAGGATTTTTCAATTCAAGGTTTAATTTCTTATGGCTTTATAGTGTCCTTGATGATCTCTTATATTAACATGAACAGGAAAGTCAAAATGTTCCTGCAACTGTATGTATGAACATGTGCTTGTTGTGTGTTCAGGAATGTGTGTGTCTGTCTTTGGGTGTGATTGTGTGTGTGTATGTTATGTGTTAGTGTGTGTGTGTGTGTGTGTGTGTGTGTGTGTGTGTATGTGTGTGTGTCCATTGCTGGGCTCAAACAATGCAGGATCATTTTGCTGTCTCTGAGATATGAGGTACTAGGATGGGATAGCAGGAGCCAAGAAGATTTCCTATACCTGTATACTGTATTTTTTGGGTCTCAGGGCCTTCCACATGATTCTCTGCCTCAGTCACCTAGGAGCAGCTCAGAATATTGTTCTGATCTAGTTTAAAAGAAATCATGTCCATGATCATTCTTGTGATCCACAGAGTTTGTGTCGATTGTGTACTCTTTCTTCCCTTCTGAGCTCTCTGGTATGACCTGAGCTGTTGTCCTTAAGTCACCCCACAAATAATACTACAGTACCTATAAATATAGCAGGGGTATCCTTTTTCCTTCATGATATTTGTTTTTAAAGTTCAAGGCTTTCCTTGGGAAGATTTGCATGCAGCACACTCTTGCTGATTATAGTATCTCTTCAGTGAGCATGGATTTTCCTGTGAGATTGTTTCTCTGGGATTCACAGATGGAGGGGTTCACAAGTAGAACCAGGCAGTTCCTGCACTCCAGATATAATAAGAGCCTTCACTTCAATGGTGGCTAGGTTCCCAGAAGGCCTCTGTATTGTGTTTGATTCAGACATTGCTACACAGTTTTATTTTTCAGTATAATATATATGGACCATTGGAGAAATGTGTGTTTTATTTTAACTCCAGCACAGTGTGTAGTTTTACTGTTCACTTCAAGCTGTCACAGGGAATTCATCCTTAGCTGAAAGGTCATACTGGATTGTCCTGTTCAATAAAGCTGGTGTTTGCTGGATAGCTGACATGGCAGGTCCCCAACAGGCCTTTGTCTTTTCCTCCCCTAGGTCTGAAATACTCCTCCTGAAGCTCAAACAGGCAGACCCGGTCAAGATTTCCCCTCAGACACACTCTTCACACGGAGTGCAACATGTTAAGAGATTATTACCATCGTTGGCAGACTTTGGACAATATGTCCAAGGCCAGTAACAGGCTGTAGGTCTGTGCTGTAAAATCTGCAGCTAAAGAATGCTTCTTAGTTTAATTATAATGTTTTGGATTTGGTTTAGAATTTTGATTGCTTTGAGTATATGGTTTCTTTGTTTCATTTGAAGTTTTGGTTTTATTTATTTTTTGTTATGTTATTAATTTGTTGTTTTACTAATTTTATATACTATATATATTGACTCCCCCACTTTAAGTTGTATTGAATAAATTTAATGTATTTTTGGATAAAACGTAATCACTAATTTTTTCCTCATGAGACCTTCTGTATTCACATGTGGTTCACTGTCTTCTAACACTGGAAGTATCAGGTAGGAATGGACATCTTCAATAGCATGTGGGCTTAGGCTTCATTATTAGTTCCCAGCCAGTCACAGCTACACAGAAAATTGTGCTTTTTGATATGGTAGTGTGTCAAAATCTGTGGATCCCACTTCATGATGAAAATGTATCCATGCTGTATCTTTGTTGTTATAAATTTAGCTATTTAAAATGTACTACTATGTGGATGATTAAGTTGAATAAATTAGAAACACAAGTGTATTTCTCTAATACATCCCAAGAATAAAAATATTCAATAAAGGAGTATAAAAGAAATCAGTAATCATGGAGCTGTATGCCTCTTGTTTTCTTGAAATATAGCATCACTTATGAATTCCCAACAGAGATAATGAATTTCAAGACCCTTTTGGAGATGTTGGTTTTTTTTTTTCAGGTTTGATTTTTTTTAACCTTTGTTTTTTTTTTTTTTTAATTGTTGTTCTAATGATAATGATGGTTTCTTTTTCTTTTTGCTCTTGGTCTGGACAATGTATTTGATGCTTTTATAAAAATTGGTTTTTTATAAAAAAATTTGGAGGCATTGTTTCTGTTTTTGAGTTATTTCTTTTATATGTATGGGTGTTTTTCCTGCTGTAGGTTTGTGCACTACATGCTTGCAAGTCCCAGAGGCCAGGCCAGAAGAGGTCAGTGGATTCCACCTGGAACTGAAGTGACAGAGGATTGTTAATCATTGCTCTTTTAGGTTCTCTGAGAAACAAATTCTCAAGTGGATAAGCCATCTGTCAAACCACTGCCTGGACTTTTGTCCTTCCTTGAGTGGTGTATTATCTGCACTGGATCACACCCAACCAAAGAGAGAAGATTCTTGAGACCTGTAGAGTCACATTCCTGGGGTAGGCATGCTCAGTGTTTAAACTTTGAGGCCTCCATGTAGGGCATTAGAGTGGCTTCCTGATCATGCCTCTGGATATCTTATTGTTAGGGTTGGAGTTGATCTCTCATGTCTCACTTCCTGCTTGACAATGCAGATTGGGTTTATCAGATGAACTGCAGAATTGAGAACTCTCCTAAAGGTGGTAAATAAATAATGTTGAAGTACCATCAAAACAGTGTTTTAGAGTAAGCTCCATACAACCCGGGGATGGAGCCTGCAGCAGAGGACACAGGACTGTGGTGGTGAGTATTTCAGTTCAAGACTAGCAATGGAGAGGGATGGTAGATGTTGCCAGGATATTTTTCATGTGGTCTGGAAATTTCATCTGCCATCTTTTAGTTTTGAATTTAGCTTTATTTATAAACTTAAAATTGAAAGTAGAATGCAGACATATTTTTCTTTCTTTTTCTAAATGTTTTTTATTGAAAATGTTTTTAATACAATACATTCAGATATGGTTTTCTCTCCTGCAACTCTTTTAAGATCCTCTCTCCCACTCCTATTGGAATTCACACATTTTCAATCTCTCCTAGACACAAATAGCCGTTTAGATAATATTGATCACCCAGCCTGCCTCCATCTTAGTCTTGAAAACCATTTTATAGTGAAGGAAAATTTTTTTCATTGCTGGTTAGGATTAAATATATCTCAAGGATTGGGCTATGCTCAACCAATAACCTTAACTCAAATGGTTCTGTACTAGCTGTTTCAGAATGGCAAAAATGCCTTTGTTTATTCTAAGAAAATCACCAACACCTCTGTGTTGATGACCACTTTGTCATGATGCCTCACCTTGCAACCATGTTTTGTCTCAGGTGGTTTCATGATCCACTTGTTATGTTTAGTTCTGCTTCTATAACAACACTCATTTGCCTGGAGTCACTAGGAAGACTATGGTCTAAACATAGGCAGAAACATGGAGCAGAAACTAATAGACCCGTGGAGAAACATTGCTCACTGGCTTACTCCTTATGGAACCTACTTTCTTATAATATTCAGAACCAGGCCTTCAGGTGGCAACACCCAGTGGCTGGACCCACTCCTAACAATAATTAATCAGGAATTGTCCAAAAGTTGCATATAGGCCACCTTTATGGAGGCATTTTCTCAGTTGAGGTCTCTCTTTTTCCGATTGATTCTAGCTAATGTCAAGTTGATCATAAACTAGCCAGCATAATTAACAATGATAAATATACCCTGAGAAAGAATCAAGGAAACAATTGGATTCACACAGCCTACAAAAGCAAATGATATTTTGGAGTAAACCTAACCAAGTACATAAAAGACATCTAAAGTCTAAAACACTGAAGAAATTGAAGATGACACTAGAGGGTAAAGATCTCACAGAACCACAGACTGGTAAGATTAATATTGTGAAAATGACCAAGCCTAATTGTCCAGTGCATGTAGATCCATGCCCTCACATTTGCCCACCATAGGAGATCATATAGCTAATAGACAGGGTAAACTTCCTTTACATTATAAGGTCATGTCCACACCACCTGGAATTCCTCCTTGTGCTAGTGAGGCATCTTCAGCACACTGGCCCCAGCCAATGATATACACTCAACACCTGAAAGCTTTTACTCACCCTCCAAAGGTTTAAATAAGCTTTGATCTCCCCTTAATGCACTGTCTCACTGAAGCTGCCCCCCTAGAGTCTGTTTTAAACACTCTCAATGCAGCCTGACATCTCTTTTGTTCTTTCCATCCACCTTGCTTCTCATCTCTAGATCCACTAATTACGATCAGTTGTAGGCTGATCAGGACACTATGGGTAGGTAGTCAAAACTGAATAGCAGATGTTGTCGTTGGTTGCCTCCCAGGATCTGAAGGTAAGTCCCCATTGCTGAACATACTACAGATTTTAACATAAGACTTAAAGAATTCAAGCAAGTTCTGACCCAGAGCTTCCACTCTGAGTAGTTTTCACACTACCAGAGGTGAAATGCAAGCTGTAAAGACAGGAAAGCAGTCAATACTTCTACCTACAAAGCCAGTGGAACCACAACATGGCAAGTTCTCTCCAAAGATGTAAAGTGGTACTTATATCTTGGGGTAACCAACAACTGTCTAATTGGACTCAAGGAGTGCTCAACAGGAGGGAAATGACAACTGTCAACCTAGCAACTGTTTGTGAGTAGTCAGGACATGGGTCTTGGGGAACATGCTACTGCCGCTTTCCTAAACCAGCACAAATCCCAACTGTATTCTGAGTACTTATCCTTCTATCCACGGATAAGTAAGGCTCTCACCCTTTATTAAGGAAGCTTTCTTATTGCAGCAGACAAAGACCATACTCATCAAAATGCAGGTAACCACTGACTGTAGGCCTGCCCAGCACCATTTGATACATTACAACACAATCCCTATACATTAGGCTGTGGGGACCATCTCAGAAGTGGGGGCAGAAAGGTTGTAAGAGTCTGAGGACTAGCAAGTCTGCTGTGAGACTTTGTCTTCTTGATATCACAGGGAAGCCACATCCATGATATCTCACAATATGTCTGCTCAAATGAGACCTGAACAATGATAACATCTGCTGACATGCCAACATGGATGGAGTAGTCTCACATGGCTCCAGGTCTAAATAAAGAGCTGTGGCGCATTAACAGCAGCTGAGAGAGGTAGAATTAGTGTTCCCCAGGACGAGCCCTCTTACTGGTTATCTATTACACAAAGACATCTTTAATAGAATAACAAAATCAACAAGTAGACAACAATACATGGACTTATCAGGCTAACATTTATATATTTATTCTAGTGTGTATAACAGCGTATTTTTAAAAAAGGCGTGTATTTGATAGTGAGTAGGACACACAGGTGTAGTTGAAGTGAAGAGGAGGGAATGTTATAGATATATTTTAATTAAAACACATTCAAGAGGAGACAGGGAGAAAGCTAGAAAGTTAGCTTTGGTGCTGGAATTCCATTTACCCCTTCTCCTAATTGGCTAAGAAATGAGCAAGCAGACTTTACATGCCTGTCATCACATCTTCCACACCATGATGACCCAATAGTGAACCAAATAATACTTGTCCTAACTTGCTTTTTGTCAGGAATTTGGTTTCAAAAACGAAAATAGTGACTAAGCACAGATCCATCTGACCCTTGTAAAGACCCCATCTTACATTGTTTATGTTTCTAATTTGTCCTGTCCTAGATAATATTCGAGTGCTAGTGCTAGCCAAGGCAACTCTTGTGAAAGAAAGCATTTCACTGAGGGCCTCGATTACAGTTTCAGGGGTTAGGACATATCCTCTTGGTGGATAGTATGCAGTATGCTGTCAGAAGAAAAAAAAACACTGTACTTAGTAGAGAGCTACTTGTGACTGTATGCATAGAGGCAGTTATAGAACTGGACCTAGCACGAGCTTTTGAACCTCAAAAGGAAAGCCATCTTCTAAAAGGCCACACCTCCATAATCCTTTTCAAAACTGCCACTCTCTATTGACTAATCATTCAAGCATATGAGCCTATGGTGTCCACTCTTATTCAAAACGACCATATATCCATTAATAAAAAGGTTACAGATTTAGGAGTTGAGGCTCAATTCCAAATCAATCACGTCATCTATAAGAGAGGGACATAGTGTTTTTCTAAGGGTACTTATATAGGTTTGACCTTGGGATGAAGAGGAAGTGGAAGAATTTGGTCTCTTATCTGGGAAGGATAGACTGGCTTGTAGTGGTGGGGAATTAGCATGATTTCCTTAAGTGTATTTTCACACATGTGGACAATTGTGTATTATTCATTAAATGTGCTGGCCTTTCATGGCATTATGTAATGGGATTCATACTTTGGGTGTTGTGATTGGTACTCTTGGTTGTAACCACGAGTATCTCCAGATCTCAGAGGTACTCTTCTCTAAAAAGAGCATGCTGAGGTTGGTACCAGGTGGAAGCTCCATGGTGCAGTAGGGAATTGGCCTAGGGCTGAGGCAGGAATGGGTGGTGTGGTGGAGGCAGCAACCTGCATAAAGCAGAGGGAGTTGGAGGAAAAAAGGTGTTATGGAGGGGAAACTACGAAGGGGTTTATTTACATTTGAAATGTAATAATAAAAACAGAAACACAAGGCAAAAGAACCTTAGACAAATCACAAATGGGGCAACCTGAGATGGACAAGTACAAAAGAGATCCAGAAGCTAAAGATGCAAGCCAACACCACAGAAATACAAGAGAGAGCCAAGAGAATCTCAGGTAATAGGAGATACCACAGATGATATTGACAAGTCAGTCAAAGAAATACGGAAGTGTAAAATACCTGAACCCAAAGTTCAGAAAATTCAGGACACAATGAAAAAGATCAAAATTTAGAAAAACAGAATAGAAGGGTTGAAGAGTACAAGTTTCAATGGCACAGAAAACATTTCAACAAATCATAGACCTTTTGAGCTTCTGCTCAACGATCCATCTGTTTGGACTCTAAGATGCAAAACCAGGAACACGCTCCCCCAGAGCACTCCAGGACAGGAATTTCTGCAATAATATGAGGTTTATTTATTAATGTCAGATGACCAGAAATGACAACCAGTATACTAGGGTTCTCTTGCAGGCATGCAAGAAGACCCCAATTAAAGCTAAGGGCAGCTTACATACTATTTTGCAAAATTTATGAGGGTAGTTTTCAATTTATTCCGAAACAATAACCATAAAGGCCCAACTCCGAACAGCATCCCGGCATGGTTTCTGTTCCCCAGGCCTGTGTTTCTAAGTAACTCCAAATTTTCATCAACCCTATCTTTTTACAACAAAAAAGGTCAGTTTAAGTAGCTTCTGTTTATCCAGGTTACTGTGTATGGCCCATAACTCCTATCTTGGGTCTTTTTTTCCTGGAAGTTTGTTTGAGTCTTTGGAATGTGCTC
>NW_023046138.1:0-72499 GCF_011762505.2 Arvicanthis niloticus
TTTCCCCCAGACAGGCCAAAGAGACAAACCTACTCAAGTAGCTTGGTGAAGCCAGAGTTTGTTTGGCTTGTTTACTGATACATGAGTGAATCCAAACAGCTGCATCACCAAAAAGCCCATTTTAGTATTGACGATGACTTAGAGAAAACTTCATACTGGAGCCCCTTCGATTAAACCTCTGACGCCTATGAAGTCACCTCTGGATGTCACACATATCTGGGCAGGATTGTGTGCAGCTGTGGCATGCAGGAGAGACAGAGTGGCTGGAATCTCACACGAAGGTCTAATGACCTTCCACACACTCCCTTCCATGAGGGAAGGCTAATAGGTTTGATTGTGCGAGAATCTCACGAGGATATTTACAGCTGTTCTGATTTCAAGATGGCAGCAGCCGAGTCAGTCCCGGAGGACAGTGTTCCACATCTGGCAAAGCTGAGCTGTGCTTCACAGGGCCTCTGTTCCATTACAAAGTGGAATTTAGAAGGGCAGATGTGCAATGGAGAGACAACAACTTGCTAATAGGCACAGGCTGTCAGAGAAATACATCACATAGTAGCTGAAAGGATGCAAGAGAAAAGCCATTCGTGTCTAACAAGGCCTTAGCTTGAGTGTTTTCGTGTCATTCATTGCTCATTAAAGAAATAGGAGGGCAAAGGAAACCAGGCTGGCTTTTGCTGTACTTGTTTTAGCTCTGTGTGGCCACTTCTGATGTCATTCTGTACTCTTGGATACTTTAATTTAATGTTGAGATACTTTAATTCAACCTTGCAGTGGATATGATCCTAGTTTTGAGCCCATCTCTACCTCCTAACAAAAACCCAGGATAGGGCTGGGGAGACGGCTCAGTGAGGGCTGGCGCTGGGATGCTGTGAGGGCTGGCGCTGGGATGCCCCACTGAGTCTTAGTTACTTTTCTATTGCTGTGAAGAGACGCCATAACCAAGGCAACCTATGAAAGAAAACATTTAATTAGGGGCTGGTTTCCAAGGTCAGAAGGTCAGTCCATGATCATTATGGTTGGAAGCACGGCAGCCGGCAGACAGACATATTGCTCGAACAGTAGCTAAGAGCTTATGCCCTGATTTCCAGGTTGGATTTTGAAATCTCAAAGCCCACTCCCAGCAACACACCTCTTCCAATAGAACCGCACCTTCTCTAACAAGGCCACACCCCTTAATTCTGCCCAAACAGTTCCACCAAGTGAGGACCAAGTGTTCAAATATACAAGCTTATGGGGCCATTCTCATTTAAACTACCATACTGGGCATAGCACTCTGTCTATAATTATGGTGTACAGGAAGAGACAGGGAATAACCTGAGCAAGCTGGCTAGCCATACAGCCTAACCATGGAGCTTCAGGTTCAGTGAGAAACTCTGTTTCAATATATAAGATGCAGAGAGATCAAGAAAGATGTTTAATATCAACCTTAAGCCTTCATGTGCACCTACACCTACTTCTATACACATGTCAACATACATACACATACCCACGGAATACATATGTACACATCTGTATAAAAGATGCAGAAGATGCCAGAGATATAACCAAATAACCACCACAAGGTTTAGGTCTTGGAAGCTGGAGGTATTTAATCAAAGGCACTGTACTGAGGTGTAGGAGCAGCTTAAGATAGGGAGCTTGGCTTCAAAGAGAAACATGGACATGCAGTGTTGTAAAATGGCTTTAACATGGGTGAGCCAATCTTTGTTTTTGTGGAAACCCCTCTGAGAGTTGTGACCTTGGCTTTTACTGTTTGTATAAAGCCAAATGAGTTTTTTGTTTTTTAAATTGCTTTCAGAGAGAAAAAAAAATCACAGGGACAATTTTATATTCCAGAAAGGTGACTTTTAAGTCAAATATTAAATATTCCAAATCAGAACAGTCTCGGATGGTTTAAGTAAAGTCTTAAGTAGTTTCCTTCAGTCATTACTTGGCTAGGAAAAGACGAACGGACATCTTACGAAGGAAGAGCAGTAGGGGATGACCATGGCCTGGACAAGCTCAGCTGAGTGCTCCAGGGGGAGGGTCACATGCTCCCCTCTTTATGTAGACCACGTTAAGATCTCAGCTCGAGGCCATGCTGACTGTAACTTCTATTCTTGCTGAGGACTGCAGCTCTCCTGGGCAGCTTGCGGCAGCTTTCAGTGGCGGCCGCCACTGAAAGCCTACCCTCACTGAGCTGAAAGGGGAAAAGTGCCCAGATACAGTGATGGTTTAGATGAGGGCCTGCTCAGAAAGTTGCTGCCTGATAAGGGGCGACTGAGTGTACCCCGAAGGTGGCCAGAAGTCGGTTCAGATCACGGGGTGCCTTCTCTGAGACACTGGTGGCTACTTTGTGTAGAAGTGAAACACGATACGCTGAAAGACTGGATGTTCTCATTGTTATCCTCCTAGAGAAGATGGCTTCTCTGAAAAAGTATTCAGGCATCGCTTGGACAGATATTCTCTTAAACCCAATGCAGAGTGGATAGACTCTCACCTAGGTCCAAGCAGAGAGTGGAATACCTGATGGACTGGTTTGCATTGGCTAAACAGTACCCCATACTTTTGTCTCTATTTAGTTCTAGTCACGGATGAAATTGATGGTAGTGCTCAAATTCCTTCTCTTTGATGGGTGTGTGGCTCTGTTGAACTGCCAACTTGCCAGTAAGAAATTGGCTTGCTGGCTGTAATTTCAAAATGGATCAAACATATTTGGTTTGTTACTGGAATTGACAGTAGGTGTTATGAGATTGTCATGTGACTATAACACAGGAATGGAGACGAGTTCCATCTCAGAATCCCCGTCGAGTCTGCCCTTGAGGAGTCCACGGGACATTGCACATCTGGGAACGCTGGGCACGTCGCTCCACTTAAACTAAAAAGTCAAAAAGCTGGTTGTGAGTCTTGGCTGTTTTGTAGTTTTTTTTTTTTAATGATATGATTTTGAAGTTGTTTTGTTCGTTTCCTGTTATTCTTGAATTGTTGGACTGGCACAGAGCAACTAAAACACAACAAAAGCAAACAAAAAAAACCTCACCTATTTGTCCAAAGGAAATTATAATTCAAAGCTTAAATTATCTGTGATAGTAATACAACTCTGGTTATGATATGATATGGTTATAATAATAAAACTCTGGTTATGATGAGAGTTAGGGCTGGGGACGAAGCTCGTGTGTAGAGCATTTGCTGGCATGCATGAGAACCTTTTATTCTATTTGTCTGATGCATATTTTAATTACATATTTTACTTTCTGATCGTTTCATATACATACATAATTAATTTTAGTTATTCTCACCCCATGACTTTCTCTTATCCGTGTCCCATGGAAACTCTTCTTCCCAACTGTTTCCTCTTTGACTTCTGTGTCTTTTTTTGTATGTGTAATTGGAGTTTAATCAGAATTTCTTCCATGGGTGTGGGCTGCGTATTAGTTACTGGAGCATCAGAAATTCATCAGTGGCTATCTCACTGAAGGAAGTGACACTCCTTTCCGGTGTCATAAACTGTCATTCCTCCCTTAGGGAGGGGTGGGGCCTCGAGCTCTTCCATTTTCCAAGATGAAATGCAGATCTTATCTGGTACCAAATCTGTATTGAGTTCTTGACTGCAATGGTCACCTTATGTCCAGCAAGTGTCCCTTTGTAACATGCCTCCCCCTCCTCTGGGTCTTCCATTCTTTAGCCCTTCTTCCATGATGATTCCTGAGCCTTGGAGGGGGAAACCCTGCCGCGGTTCTATCTCCACCACCGAGTTTGGTATAATACTTGTGAAAGGAAGCTGGCATTTATCTGTTCCACGCTTTTTGTGGTAATTTTAATTTGTTGCTTGGGATTATTTATTTGTGAGAATCTTGGTATGCAAAGCCCGTGTTATGTTTCTGGAAGTCTCTTCAGTGAGACTGGGAATGCCTTTTTCTTTTAGACAGTGCTTAAGTAGCATTGAGAGAAGTCAGTAAATAAGTGTGTACAGCTTGCAGCCAATTACAAAATTGGGGTCAGAGACAGAAGAGAGAAAGGATAGGGTCTTCGTGTGGGTCCCAAACAACTGGGGCAGGAGCTATCCCAAAAGTTGTTGCCCGTCCATGGGATATGTTCTAGGTGGGCTGCCTTGTCTGGCCTCAGTGGAAGAGGATGCACCTAGCCCCCACAGAGACTTAATTGTCAGGGTGGGGTGATACCCTGGAGGGTTCCTACCTGGTCAGAGGCGAAGGGGAGAGGATGGGGGGAAGGATTGTAGGTGACTGGGATGGGGGCAGTGAGTGGGATGTAAAGTGAATAAATAAAACAATAAATAAAATTTAAAAAGATATGATGATTGTATTTTTATATTTTATTTTTTTATTATTACCGCCTTTTTGTTTACGTGAGTGCGTGCATGTGTGTGTGTGCGCGCGCGCGCGTGTGTGTGCGTGTGTGTGCGTGTGTGTGTGTGTGTGTGTGTGTGTGTGTGTGTGTGTGCGCGTGTGCATGTGTGCCTGCACAGGTACCCTGGTGCCCATGTGCAGGTCACAGGACAGCTTTCAGGAGCAAGTTTTCTTTTTCCATGTTTTTAGGTTTGTGGGCATATGTCTATATTAGCTGAGCCATCTTGCAGGGTCCTGATTGTAAGTTTGTTTTCTTAGTTGTCTGTCACGTATCACCAATTCTATTCAGACACTCCACATCTGCAAATTGCAAGGTGGTGGACTCTTGAGTAGTCCGGTCCCCTTTGCTTGTTCTTTAGCATTTTTTATAGCAAATCCTTTCCTTGCCCCCCTTGCCAACTCTGTTTTCTGGATCTTACAGATCCTCTTTGGGCTTGTTCTCAAGATCCCTCTTAGAAAGTGTTTTGTGAAAAGTGAACCATTTACATGTGCTTTCTGGAATTTTCTTCATGGTCTTATTTTTTATTTCAAGTCTGATGACTTGCCTAAATTTTTGGCTGAAATAATTACCCCTCACATCCAAGGAGACATCTTTCTGTTGTGTTCTAGTGGTTCCAGTGAGGGGCCATGTGGCCTATTCCCTACACGGGTGTTCAGTTGCTATAGTTGTAAAAAAACCTTCATGCAGGTGTCTTATCCTGGAAACTCCAATTCTCCATTTTGGAGAATTTGAATACTATCTAAACAATCATTTTCTCTCGACTTCTCCCCCTTGGATATTTTGTTGTTGAACCTACTGAACCCATCTCTTCTGCCATGCTCTCCTTGCCTGGGTCTCTGCTTCTGCCTTCCGTGACATTTCTCCAACTTTCTCAAGTAGTCTATTGATTTTCTTTTATCTCAGTTATTCTGTATGTATATTTTTAAATTTTATGACCTTTTTATTATTCCCTGAGTGTTCCTTTTTATAGCAACCTATTTTTGTCTGCACTTGTGTCATGCATATAATCTACTTTTATTCCTCTAAAAATGTTAGAGTTAGTTTTCACTTTCTTCACTGTCCCCACCCCACCTCCTATCCTGATTCACCAGGTCTCCTTCTTCATTCTGGAAGATTTCTTCCAAGGTCTTGGCGTCCTTGGTTGACCCTTCTTATGAGCTGTGCTTACTCACTGTGCTTTAGTGGGTGATGAGGGTGCCTGTGCATGTGTGCGTGTGTGTGTGTGTGTGTGTGTGTATGCCTCTGTATGTATGTGTGTGTGCCTCTGTGTGTATGTGTGCCTCTGTGTGTATGTGTGCCTCTGTGTGTGTATGTGTCTGTGTGCCTCTGTGTGTTTGTGTGTGTGCCTTTGTGTGTGTACATGTGTGTGTGCACCTCTATTTTGTAATTTACAAATACAAGCACCTATGACTTTCATAGGGCCCTTTACCCATTTCCCACCTGAGATCTGTCCACCTAGCATTGTAATTCAGAGCAAACAATAAGAGAAGGCTAGGACCACCATCTTCACAAGGCCCTGATTTAATTTGGCATCTGTTCTTCACTCTACTGCTTGCTTGGTCTCCCTGAAGGAGGAGATGACCCACCAGCTCGTACAAAGCTGGCTGTATAAGAGGTGGGAGAGTTCTAAGATGCCCGATTTCCTCCTCTGATTGGCAATTTTTCATCCTTGAGCCATGTCCTGTTCTTCCTGTTCTGTAGCCTGCGATGACACTGGCACCCTCCCTGTGTACTTGGTGTGCAGCTCTCTTTAGTCTTCGAATGCCTTCCCTTCCCATCATTCAGCATCTGGTGCCACTTCCCATTGGCTACCTTCTTTGTCTCTGTAGGCTTGTCATATTTTAATCCCCTGTTCTTATGTTAGTAAGGGGTATTGGGAGTGGAAAGAGATAAATTTACAGATTAAACGGCCATGTTGAACTGATCATATCTATTTCTGAATTTTAGTTTTCCAAACTTTCTCTCTTTTTCTATATGAAAAAAGAAACTCTATATAAACTTTTTGTGGGGACTCAGCCCCTGCCTTTAAGTCTTGGTTTTAAGTAAAAGAGAAACTCTTGTCATTTCAAAATCTTAGCATTCACTTCCCATTTCTGGTCTTGTTGAACCACTGACCTTGCAGCTACAGTCAGCTCTAGTCTTTAGTCCATTTTCACAGATACTTTTAATCTTGTTTTGGAAACACACACACACACACACACACACACACACACACACACACACACACACTTCCTCCAAAGGTTAGAATTTGTAGAATCCCTTCAATCCTTTCCTTTCTTGTACTTTCTTAAAAATAATTACTAGTTTCCCTGATTTTTCACTTTGTGATCTCATGGTACTTCCTATTCTTCCTCCTTATTCCTTCACTGATGGTGGTGGTGATGGTGGGGTGTGTGTGTGTGTGTGTGTGAGAGAGAGAGAGAGAGAGAGAGAGAGAGAGAGAGAGAGGAAGAAGAAGATATTCTATGTGGCCCAGGGTGACCTGGAATAATGATTTTGAAACTAGCTCTCAAATTCTTGAGTTGCAAGCCTGTGCCCCGATGCCAAGCCTTAATTGATGACATTTCAAGTGTATACAAATTCTCTGCTTATTGGATAAAATTTGTGACTTATTCTTAACTAAAATGCCAGAAATATCCAATGAATGCCACACTTCGCTGCTTGCTATTTCCACATGGCTAATTTTTCTTCCCTGAGGTCAGTGCTTCACAAGCCTTGTCCCAGATGACTGTGAACCCACCCAGTCCTTGGCTTGGGCTCAGTCTCATCCAGACCCAACCCATCCCCTATGTGTATTTTCTGTATTGTATCTAATCACATCTCTCTCCTGTTAAAACTTCAAGTCCCTCTTGAAGGCCCATTTCCTGCTTTCTCTCTAGCATCAGATGCCTCCCAAGAACATCCCTCTATGGTCTCGTGTGACACCCCCCACCCCGCTTTCCCTCCCTACTCTCCCCCCCACTCTTCCCTCCTCTTCCCTCCCCCCATGCTCTCCAGCAATGGCCTCCACTCTACCGGCTCTTCTTTCTGTCCCATGTATTCTCGCATTGAACACCACACTAATTTCAGTTTCTGTACCAAACTCTGCTCGTCCATTGGATGCCATCTAATTACTTGAAAGGTGAAAAATTCAGCTAGCACACCACTGTTCTTACCTCCACCACGCGACTGATTTAGCTGTCAGAATGGCAGCCGCAGACTGCCAGCCACGAACGAGGGCACTTGGCTAGCGTGTATTCATTTTCTTCGTTTCTTTCTCTTGTGCCCCTCTACTCCAGAAAATCACTCTGTGCTTTCCTGTGGGTGCTTAATACACGTGGGCAGAAAAGCGGTAGACTGTTTTCTCCAAGGGTTTTTCTTACTAGTGATCCTCCTGCCTCTGCCTTCTTCAGCAAATCCTACCGGCGTGCGCCACCACAACCGGCGGTTTTTCTTTCTAGTATCTTTTGAGACGTGAGCAAAGAAGCCAAAGCCATAGGGTCAAGTTATTTTCAAGAGTCTGTGTTTGTTTTGCATATTTTAAAACCTTAGCTATTTATTGTTTGAGAATTTCACACATGTATGTAAAGTGTTTTGGTCAAATCTACCGCCCATTCCCACCCACTTTTCTATAAAGATTCCTGAGTCCTAAGTGGAATTTTTGCATTCCTATTTAGAGCTAAGGACAGTCATGGAAGGTGGAGTTTAAAGTACACAGTTGGAGTTGGTGCCACCTGGTGGCTGGTGTCGGGTGTACAATGTAAGGTATGGTAGGAGACTTTAGCTCCCTAGCTGTCTCCTTAGATAGAACCAAGCTCTCTCTGCCACAGCATTTAGATTTTTTTTTTTTTTTAAATAAGGTACAGGAACTATACATATTTATAGTGTAAAATTTGCTGGGTTTTGATACACGTGTGTACCTACAAAACCAGCATCACATTTAAGTTAATAAACATATTCACGGCCATTCCACCCTCCCGTTTCTTTGAGTTTTCTTTGTAATCCCTTCGTGTCCCTTAATATTCTATTTTGTTCGCAGTCAATAAATATTCTTACTTTTATCATTAATAAATAGTTGTTACTTTCTCAACTTTTATACAAGTGGGATACTAGTGTACTAGTGTACACAGTCTAGCTTCTTTCAGTGAGTATGGTTATTTTAAGTTTTGCCGTGTTGTTCCATGGATAACAGTCCTTTCTTTTGTCACCAAGTAGTGGTCCCTTGTATGTTTGTGACACAATTGGTTTTGCCGTTCAGCCATTGAAAGACATTCAAGTTGTTTGCTGTGTGAACCATTTGAGAGAAGCGGCTGAGAACATTCATCTAAATCTTTGTTCCTTTCGTTTCCATGTCCCTTGTGAGGTATCTAGGGGTGGAGTGGATGGGTCACATTGTTGCTGGGTGTTTAAAGTCTCCACTGACAATAGCACTGGTTTCACAACCCCTTGATGTGGCCGTCTGGATTTTTGTCATTCTGATAGGTGATGGAGACCACTTAGATTTGGAGCATAAGAAAAAAAAATAGATTCCATTGAGTCCTAGTAAATTTAGCTACTTTTGAGAGGGCTTGGGCATTGTGTTTCTGTTAATAGAGGCAGCCATGTTTGAACGAGGCATAATGAGGATGGTTTCCTTGAAGGAGCTGGCATGAGACCCTAACAGAAGTGGTAGAGGAAGGCAGAGGAGGCCGGGATGCAGCCAGAAACAACCTTTTCTTCAGGATGAAATCTGTCTAATTAGCTGGGCTTGTGTTGGATCAGTACCATCTAGTGGAGCTGAATCTGCCAGCTTAAAAGGCCCCTGAATTAAGAGAGAAGACCAAGGTGGTCTTGTGGGTGATTCACTCTTGTTGTGGGTGCTGAACTGACACGGTGTTGGGGGTGATGTAAATTTACATTTTTCAGATCCTATTTTTAATGATGGTTCTTAAATGCTTCAACCTCCCTTGTAGCCCTCCACCTTAGTAAAAAAGAAAGGATCAGGGGTAGGGTGGGGTGGTGGTAATGGTGGTGGTGGTGGACCTGTTTAGAAAGGTTCTTTGGAGCAACTTCCGTCTGTGTTGTCTGGAAATCGGCAGTTCAGTTCACGGGTCAGCATTGGCGGTTCGATCCACTTGCAAACATTTCATGGACACACCAGCAGTCTAGTCTGGTAGAGTTGGGATAGCAAAGAGGAATCAGCATCGGTGGCACTACCTACCTGAGACAGCTAGGCTTCAGCCACGGCACAAGTCAGCAGGGGTTAGAGATCAACAAGTGTTGTACAGGTGGCTCTATAAGAAGCCAAGCTCAGCCTCCAACACTATCTGTTGAGTCCTATTTATATCTCTCCAAACATCACATGTCCTCAGCACGTCACTCTGCCATCTCTCTGACATCACTCTGCCAATCAGCCTGAATCTGTGGAAGCTGCAGGAAACTGTAGCACATCACCAGATGTTTTCTGGTGCGTTTCTCTCTATGGAGTCCTGACAAATGCAGCTCAACTACGATATGTAAGGTGGACCAATACATGTGTGACATTAGTGAAGAGTCCTTCATCGTGTGTTCTTTCATGTGCTTGCTTTAGCAGAACATCCTCTCTTCTGTGTCTGCTTCACGAGTCTGCCTTGGTCTTTACCTTGTATCTGCTTCAGGAAAACACTCCTTCACATGTTTGTCCCAGCAAAACACCTTCCAACACTTTCCAAAGAACCCTTAAGTTTCCACTTAAGGATGGGGTGCAACATGGTTCAGGGGGACCAATATCAGAGCAGTGACACATTGTGTGTGTGTGTCAAGGGAAACTATAACCACATGGCTAACTATCTTCCTCAGTGATAGATATAATAGAAAAGAGAAGACAGGAAAGACTAGCCAAGATCAAATGTAAGATGCCACCTCTGTGGCTAGAAATAGTATCTGAACAGACACAAAATGGTCACAGGGTGGCTAATGAGGGACCATTGGGATCCAAGACTAGGGCAGGTCCAGGGAGCTTGGCGTTTTTATCTTGTGGGGTTAAAGGAAGATAAAATGTTTCCACTTAAGAAAGTGGACTAGTGTTTGGTCTACTGTTTGAAATAAGGGCTGGGGTAGGGGTTTCCTGGCCGGGAAAGGCGCTGGATCCCTGGAATTAGAGCAAACACAAACTGGACACCTGCCTTTGGTCAGACACTGTTTTAAGTTTCTTGCTTGTATTTAATTAACACATTTAATTATTATAGCCCTATGTGGTAAACTCAGTTTTTATACCCCCCATCTTGGAGTTAAGGTGAAGAAAGCCCATTGTATTTCTTTGTGTCAGGAATCACGACTGGGTAGATTCTGTTTTGGGGACCTTGGATGCTGGCTGGTGAACAACCAAACCATTTTGAGTGGAAGAGAGAGAGAGAGAGAAAGAGAGAGAGAAAGATAGGGAGAGAGAGAAAGAGAGAGAGAGAGAGAGAGAGAGAGAGAGAGAGAGAGAGAGAGAGAGAGAAAATGAGGGTGAGTGATTAAGTGAGCAGCAAAGAGAGGAAGAGAAACTTCTGGGACAGAGCCCCTAAACAAAACCTTTAAATGCAACAAGACCCAGATAGAAGAACAGCCAACAACAGTGAGGTGTGTTCCATAAGTTCATTTCCAATTAAACGTGAGTTGTGAAGCAGTGTGACACTGTTTCCTTGTTGTTCTTGGGCTTATTTGTTTTTCCGAGACACAGTCTTACTGTGTTTCTCAGGCTGGCAATCAGGGCTCTCTTGTTCCTTTTACCTGGGTGCTGGGATTACAGGCTACATTGGAGCACCATATCTGCCTTTCAAGATGGTTTTAAAATAAGTGCACTTAAAGATATAAAGACAGACTAAGTATTAAAAAGCACAAGCCTACTCTAAACAAAGAGGGGGATAAAATAAGATAAAAGCAGCTATAAAAATATGAACACATAAGACACATATAAACTTACAAGCTCAAACCCAACTGAACATATGCATGTTTCTGTCTAGATTCTGTTTGATGGCATTCAATCATATAAGAGCATATGCATGTATTCATTACACTAGGGAAACAGAGTCAGAATTGTGAGTTCAAGCCCAACCTGGGCTAGTTAATGAGATCATATATCAGCTTTATATATGGGGTTGAAGAAATGGCTTAGCCGAGTGCTGGCTGTTCTCACAGGGGATCTGAACTTGTTTTCTAGCACTTACGGTGGGCTGCTTACACTCACCTGTAACTAACTCCAGCTGAGGGGTGTCTGATGCCCTCTTTCAGCCTCTGCAGGCACCTGCATGTGTGGCACACACATAGACATACATAAAAGTAAAATAAATCTCAAATAACACCACTTCCTATCAACTGTGTGGTAAAAGTACTATATTTTCATCGTGCCGCTGCTGTTGAGTTTTAAGTCAGTTCAGATTTTCAATGATGCAAATAATTCTTGATGGCTGCACCCATTTAACTCTGTATGCTAACTTTTTTGTCTTTAAGCTATTTAGTTATGAACGTGTTTTCAAGTTTTTGAACATAAATGCATTTGCTGTGAATTGCTAGTCGTACTGTATAGTCAGAAAATGTTGCTTACACATGGGATGTATTTACATGTGTAAATACATGTCTCCATTGTAGCCTAGACTCAGCCCCTGTGACCATTCCACGGATGTATGGAGAGGTGCTTTAGAGACCATAAGGTACATCATCTGATGTGCTCACATTAATTTAGTCCACATCATTTTATCAGTCATATCATCTGTGTCTGTGTTCGTTGCTCTTTTCTTGATGCAGAAGGAGTGGGCGTTTTAGTATTCTGCAATCATTGTATCTACCAATTTTTCTGTATGGCTGCAACCAATTTTTCCCCCCTTCATTTGCTGAATTATTTGAGACGTAAAAATTTATGAGTATTATATTTTCATTGTGAATTGTAACTTTTATAAATAGAAAGTGACATTTTGTATTTTATTGAGTGTTACATGCTTGGAATAAATACTTTGCAGAACGCAACGCAGCCGCTTCTGGGGGGTTGTTTGATACTAGGCTGGAAAAAAAAATCTGAATTCATTCATGTATTCATTGCCACTCTCCCTACTATTTTGTTTTATGTCTATTTATTGTTGTCAATATATCAGGGAATTTAAATTTGTAACAGAATTGGAGGATATTTTTATTTTAATGGGGTAGTTAAATCCTTATATTTATTTCATGGTTGATTTATGTGTTTTTTGGCTTGCCTCTTGTTGTTTTCCACTTTGCATTTCCCCCTTCCCCGAATTTTTGTGTCCTGTCTTAAGCTGTGCAGAGTGTTTATATCCATTCATATTCTCCAGTGACTCAGCAGACATATCTATTTTAAATGATGTTACTGGCTGCCTTTGAATATTAGGAATACTTAAATAATAATGTACTTTTAGAATGTTTTATTGTGATGGAGAACACATGATAAAAATATATTTTATACCTGAAAATTCTGAAAGATTGTAATTGGATCTTACCCTGGAAGATAAGTATATGAGGTCACACATCCATTAATTAGTTTATTAACAATTTAAAAACATAAATACATATCAACATACTGTTTGTATACTGCCAGTATACAGAATGTTAATTTTATTTAAAAGAGAGGGTAGTATTTAGGTGACAAGTAAGAAGAAATCTACTTAGACAAAGGAACACATGACTCATGAGAAGATAAAAAGCTACTTTTGTTTTCTAGTTTCAACTTTATCATGGCTTTTTTGTTTGTTTGTTTTTGTTTTTGTTTTTTTTTTGGTGGTAATTCAGTTTTCTGGGTATTAATGCATCAAGAATCCCTTCCTTCCTTCCTTCCTTCCTTCCTTCCTTCCTTCCTTCCTTCCTTTCTTCTTTCTTTCTTTCTCTTTTTCCTTCCTTCCTTCCTTCCTTCCTTCCTTCCTTCCTTCTTTCTTTCCTTTCTTCTTTCTTTCTTTCTTTCTTTCTTTCTTTCTTTCTTTCTCTTTTTCCTTCCTTCCTTCCTTCCTTCCTTCCTTCCTTCCTTCCTTCCTTTCTTCTTTCTTTCTTTCTTTCTTTCTTTCTTTCTTTCTTTCTCTTTTTCCTTCCTTCCTTCCTTCCTTCCTTCCTTCCTTCCTTCCTTCCTTCCTTCCAACACTCCCAAAGAGTCAAACATGTTGTCTTTGTTAGGATTTTACTTCTGTGAACAGACACCATGACTAAACACAAGTCTTATAAATGACATCATTTAATTGGGGCTGGCTTACAGGTTCAGAGATTCAGTCTATTATCATCAAGGTGGGAACATGGCAGCATCCAGGTAGGCAAAGTGCAGGAGGAGCTGAGAGTTCTACATCTTCATCTGAAGGCTGCGAGAATACTCACTTCTATCCAGCTATGATGAAGATCTTCAAGCCCACATCCACAGTGACACACCCATTCCAACAGGACCACATCTTCTAATAGTGCCACTCTCTGGGCCGAGCATATGTAAACCATCACACATTTCCTTCCTTTGGTGCAGTAACTGTGAAAGCTGGGCTTTCTTTTTAATTCTATCGACCATTAGTGCAGTATGAATTAGACATGAATAGTCACTGAATACATTTTAAAAACTGACCCATTCAGAAAAAAAAAAAAAAACAATTAAAATAGTTTGGGGAAGAGGAATTTGTAACCCTAAAATTTTGATTTGTTTTTTCCTTCTGTTTAAAATTATATAAAGTCATTCTATTATAGTGTTATTTAATATATAAACTATATTGCCATATATAAAACAATGTTTTTAAAATAAAGAAAATAGGCAATTAGTTGCACATGCCCAGCTTATTGAATAATTATTAAGTAACTATCAGTATAAAAGGCGTTTTCACTTTCAATGTTTTTATAACATTAGGACTTTCATGTGCATCTTGCCAGAATCATGTTGCAGGTCTTAATTTTTTTTTTTTTTAAATCAAGCATGACTATCTTTATTTTTTTCCCCTGGTTGAACATTTAGATTTGATGTAATTACCAGTATGCTTGTATTTAAATCTGCTTCCTTAGTTTGTGGTCTCCATTTGTTCTTTCAGTCGTAAGCATCTTTTATGTTGCCTGCTTGCATTTGGTTGGGGGTATGGGGTATTTAAAATAATCATTTCTTTTGTCTCTTCGCCTGTTGGGAGATATTTTCTCTGTCCATCTGGTGGTTATCTGTGAAGTTCCTGTATGTGCAGTTGTCTTATCGATGTCTGAGGTTGGTCGGTATCTCTAGTGTTCTGATGATTCAAGAAGCCAGGATTGTTTTATTTTCTTCCCTCCTTGCTGGTGTAGGCTTGTGAAATGCACTGAGAGGTGGGTAGGTGATTCTCTAGTGGGAACGTCATGAAGTATACTTACGAAAACAAAGATGGCAACTAGGTTACTAGGTGAGGAAAGACTTTTGTGGGACTGCTAGTGTGTAGGTGGACACATGACTAGTATCGCATATTATTTATTATTTTCCTTCTTAGTTTTAGACAGGGTCTCCTCTACCCCAGCCTTGCCTGGTACTCACTTACACAGCTGGGGATGAATGTAACCTCCTTATCTCCTACTTCTACTTTTTGAGTTCTGGGATTGCAGGCATGTGCCAGCCACTGTGCCTAGGTTATGCTGTGCTGGGACCAAGCCCAAGGCTTTGTGCATGCTGGGAAAACACCCGCTTCTTGTGGCTGCATGTTTTAATTTTTTCTTTATCTTTATCCCTCCAGACATTTATATACTGCTGGTTTACGTAAGCAGCATTTACATCTACTCCAACACTTACTATGTTCTTAGTCTCCTTTTGTGAAAGACATCCTCTGGGGTTGCTGTTGGGTGGGTGTGGTCTGAAAATCTCATTTCAGCCTCATTTCCCCATTAAGTAATTTATTTATTCACTTTACATCCCAAATGCAGCATCCCCTCCCCCAGTCTCTTCCACAGCCCCTCTCCCTCCTATACATTTCTGACAAGGGTTAGGTTCCCCTTGGGTACCAACCCAAACTGACATCTCAAGTCACTGCAGGACTAGGTGCATCCTCTCCCACTGAGGCCAGCCATGAGAGCCCGTTTAGGGAGACAGGATCCACAGGCAGGCAACAGAGCCAGGATAAGCTGCCATTTTTATTTTTTTAAAGAAAGAAGTTTGTACTCTTTCTCTTTCTCTTTTCTTTTTGCCAGAAGTTGAATTCTTAACTGGCGGTTGTTTGTTTTCGGTACATTGATGATACCCTTTTGGCCTGGGTATCGTTGTTATAGCTAAGAAGTTGGTGGTCTGTGTAGCTTCCTCCCCTGTTCTTCAGTTTACATATCACAGGCATGGATATACATGCATGCTTTTCATTGCTATCAGGGAAGTTCGGACTCTTAAATGTGTCTATTGGTGACTTTCACCAATATCCCACCACTATCCTTTCAGATATTGCCAATTCCTGATTTTCTCCCTATTCTCTGTGTGAAACACGGCACTACAATTGAAAGGCTGCACTACTGTCTTAGGTAGGGTTTTACTGCTGTGAACAGACACCATGACCAAAGCAACTCTTATAAGGACAACATTCAACTGGGGCTGGCTTACAAGTTCAGAGGTTCAGTTCATAATCAAGGAGGGAACATGGCAGCATCCAGGCAGGCATGGTGCAGGAGGAGCTGTGAGTTCTACATCTTCATCTGAAGGCTACCAGGAGAATGCTGGCTTCCAGGCAGCTAGGATGAGTCTTAAAGCCCACATCCACAGTGACACACCTACTCCAAGACCACACCTACTCCAGCAGGGCCACACCTTCTAATAGTGCCACTCCCCAGGTCGAGCATATATTTATAACTTTGTTGTAGAGATTTATTGCACGTATTTTTAAAAAGGTTATCTTTATACAATACGATAAAGGCAGCTGAACTTTTTATGTGTGTTGATGAAAAGCAGATCTTTGGACATGCCAGGCAGCTGCTCTCCACTGAGCCTCATCATTGATTTTTTTTTAAAGAAAATATGTATTTATTTTTGTGTATGACTATTTGCCTGCACTTGTACATGTGTGACTGGTACCCATGGAGGACAGAAGAGGGCACTGGATCTCCTGGAACTAGAATTACAGGGGGTGTTGATTCACCATGTGGGTGCTGTGTATTGGATCTGGGATCCTCTGGATGAACTCTTAACCACAGAGCCATCTCTCCAGCCCCACATCACTGATTTTTTTTTTTTTTTTTTAAAAATGAAGTCTAACAACTGACTGCATCTGAAGTCTGTGAATCAGTTTTTGCCTGTTCTCATCCTCTCTGGTTTCCTGTTGTTGACTATACCGATGGAATCGCTCTAATAAATTATGTTTAGAGATTCCTTGAGGCATTGTGCAGGTGTGCTGTTCACAGAGGGCTCATGTTCAGTTCGATTGCATGCCATGGGGGAACTGCTGGTCTAGAAACAGCAAGTTATATCCATGTCCTGAGGGCTTTTTCTTCTTTCCTTTTTTGTCCCTCACAAAGCTACAAATCTATTTGATGGCTGTTTGTGTGCTTGCAGTTTCTCGGACATGTTTTTAGTTTCATCTTCTCACCATGGTTCTGATTAACAGCTCTCCTATTGGTATCCCTGGGTGCTTATGGTAAGAGTGAGGTGGGGAGGAAGGTGTTTTACGAGCTCACTCATATCTGGAAGGGACTATTTTATACAAGAAGCATCTATGGGTGAATTGAAATACTTCCCAATCCTTCCACTCAGTTCTGTCACTGAACTGGATCTAAACTGGAGTGCTGGTTAGTAGAGACATGCCCCTCAGGACAAATACTGCTTTTTGCTCAATTTCCCTGGCCAGTTTTTCATTCTCAACTATACTTTACTGTGGTGATTCCTCAGTATGTCATCTGGCTTTCTTGGATTTAAAGAAAGATTTAACAGCCATTTTTCTGGTATTTTTAGTGTTTTTTTTTCAGATGTACTGAATTAACTTACTATATATTAGTATCCACAAATGGAAATGTCTATCTCTATTGATGATAAAATAGCAAATAAAATTGTACTTTTGACTATGATGTCTTAATTTCACTCGGTTGCTGTAATAAAACACCCTGACCAAAAGTGATTCAGGGAGGAAAAGGTTTGTTTTTGGCCTACACTCTCAGGCCACAATTCATCACTGAAAGAAGTCAGGGCAGGATGCTGGAGTAGGAATCTGAAGCAGAAATACTGCTTGCTCAGTGGATCATGCTTAGCTAGCTGTTTTTTTTTTTTCCTAGCTCAGGACTTCCTCCCTGAGGAATGGTACTGCCCACAGTGGGCTGGTCCTTCTACATCAATTAATAACTGAAACAATCTTCCTTAGACATACCAGCATGATCTAGGCAATTGCTCAGTCGAGGCTTCTCTCTTGCTATGTCAAGTTGTCAGTTAAGCCTAACTAGGGCATATGGTATATTAAAAAATAAATCTGACATAAGTATACTTTCTTCCACAGATAACATTTTTTCTTCTTACTGCCCCAAATTCCCACCTTATTTAATATAAGCTAGGATGTTGATTTTAAAACATTATACTTATGTTATGTAGATTCTCTTTCAAGACTTTGCTCTGACATTTGAATTTGTTTGCAATGACATTTATACTAGTTATTTAGATCTATGTAGAGGGATTTTAATCCAACAACATGGCTACTCCGGCAAGGGATCACATCTAAAGACCTTCTAGGTCTGTGTGATTCAGCTGGAATGACATATCTTTAATCCGTCTGGCTGGAATATATACACACCTTTAGTACAAATCTTTAACCCCAAACAATGTAGGGAAAGTAGTTTGTAGAAGAAAGCAGCCACATTTGAAAGTGACATCTCATTGCAGGTCAGACAAATAGGATATACTCTACTCTCATAAGAAGAGCACAGGAAAGAGAGAACTTAAGAGAGGAGAGAGAGCCGGGCAGTGGTGGCGCACGCCTTTAATTTCAGCACTTGGGAGGCAGAGGCAGGTAGATTTCTGAGTTCGAGGCCAGCCTGGTCTACAGAGTGAGTTCCAGGACAGCCAGGGCTATACAGAGAAACCCTGTCTCAAAAAACAAAACAAAAAAAAAGTGTAAGAGAATATGAAGGAGTCAGAAGAAAGATTGCAAGAGTTAGTTTAAGGCCAAGCAGAGCAATTCAGTCAGAAGTTGAGAGAAACCAGTTTGAATCAGTTAGCTTGGAGAGGAGTTTGCACAGGAACACCTGAGTTTAACCAGCCAGCCAGAGTTCAAAAAGAACTAGAAAGGGTGATCTTATTCATCAGTAACCCTCCAAGATAACAATTACATCTGGCAAATAAAAGATACTTTTACATCTATGTTTACTAGAACTCAGTATTCAGTATGTAGCATTCCAATAGCTCCTTAGTTCCTTTATGAATCTTTATATAATTGAAGTTTTTTTTTTTTTTTTTTTTTTTTTTTAGGAATGGGACATGAGGAAGTGTATTTCTGAATTTCTATATGTCCATACCATATTTTTAAAATATATTTTACATGTTAAGGAGAATTTAACTGAGCATAGAATTATGTAGAATTTTTAAGGATTCTCTCCTGTAAGTAACAGATGGAATGAAATGTGATATTAGATTGTGTCTATAGCTTTATTGGTAGCTTGTGTATTGACTAGAAAAATCACTATAGTTAAATAATCCCTGCTCAGGTAATCAATACACTTTATTTGGTGGTGAGTTTAGGCATTCCTTCTTCATACATACTATATCCCAACATACTTCCTAGTAGGAGTCTCAGACTGTCACTAGAGCCCTCCTGTGACAACATTCAGACTCCATACACTTCAAGCCCCACCAGTTTTTTGAGTCTGAAGTCAGAAGCTCTGGCACTTCCCAGTGTTGATTTCACATTTGATCAGAGCCAATCACCATGTTTCTGGACATTGCTTAGCTCCATGAACTGTAGCTGACTGTAGCTGTGCCTTCTCATGCTGCAGACAGTCTCCAACAACCTACTGTCAAGCTGCCACAGGCTCTGTCTGGTTATCACCACCAACCTTGTTTGGGTCATCAGCCCCTATGGCTCCTTGCCTCTCTGGCCAGTGTAGCAGTATTTTCTTCTGTTCTTGCCCCACTGTTAGACAGCAGTTTCTTAAGCAGTTTCTCTGGATCTTAATACTTTTTTGCTCCCTTGTGAGTAAAGAGAAGATGAAGCAATGTTCCTGGGTACCTGTTTGAGGTGTCCTTGAACATTCAGAAGCAGTTTAGATGCTCTTAGAGCATCCTGTGATCCACAGCTAGGAGACTGATCTGCTTAAAAACAAACGTCATGCTTTAATTTCTATTTCTAGGAAAAGGGGGGATTGCAAGATGTGTGTGACCTCCCCCCAGTTGAACTTTTGACCTCACCTGTGACCCTAGGAATCCAGACAGAGAGAATTTGGATTTTGTATGAGGTGGGGAAAGAATGTGTGTCTGTATTCCAGGGAGCAGTGTGCTGCATTACATCTTAGGGGTGTTTCTGAGAGCAGGAAAGGAGTCCAAGAACTGGTCATTGTCTGAGCACTGCAAAGTGAGACCCAGAAATCAGGAAACCCCCAAGGAGTATTCAGGGGGCGAAGCCTTCATAGCACCCAAGCACTGGAGGGAACCTGTGGGGTTTTGAACTAACTTGAAATAGGAAGAAGACAAAGCTGAGAGGGTCCCTAGACTAATGCAGAGGTAGAACGATACTAGCATAGTATGAGTGGGTGGTGTGTGTGTGTGTGTGTGTGTGTGTGTGTGTGTGTGTGTGTGTGTGTGTGATTTAAACTGCATTTACACAGTGTAGCATCTGCTGGAAGGGTGAGATGGCTATAATGAAGCTTCAGAAGCATGAAGACATTTAGTGGAAGATTAACTCTGGGAAACTCTGTTTGCGGAAGGAACAGATGACTGGCCCTGGATGGGAAATGGGCAATAGACGCAGAGTGGAGAGCCAGAGGCAACTCTGCCTTGCTCTCCCAGGGAAAGACTAGGCGCTAGGACAAGCCCCAAAGATAGACATGTTCTAATGATGGCTGGTTTTGTGTTTAGCCAGACAGTATGTCCTGGCTCCCATGATTAAGGGATGAAGCTGCTTGCAGGATGGATGGATCTCATCCATTTTGGAAGTCATTGGTTGTGTCCTGGAATAGGGACTTCTGCTGGTTCTTTTAGTTAAGGAATTCATGGAGTCAGTTTTTCTCCATTTTGTAAGAGATGGGCTTCAGAAGGCAATATGGAAAACCTGAGAAAACAGAACGGTGGATTTTGTTTTATTCACAGACCAAAGAAAGCTTACAGAAGTTAGGGAAGTAAGTGTGTGTGGAGAGTGAGAGTGTGGGGTGGGGATGGAATGGGGGTGGGGAGGCAATTACCATCTTTGCATTCAGTCTCCTGTCAGCAGGATTGGTTCTTGAATGCATAGACCTCCCCCAGAGCCTCCAGTGAAATGAGAGAATTGCTTTCTATAGCTGGGTCCTCTAGTTTTTCCATTCATTCATCCACTCATTAATTAATTAATTAATTAATTCATTATTCATTCATTCATGTGTCTGTGGGCACCCATATGCCACATGGACTACACATGGGGAGGTCAGAGAACAGCTTACAGGGATTAGTTCTCTCCTTGAACCATGTGGAGCCTGGAGATTTAACTCAACTGTTAGGTTCAGCAGCAAGCACCCTTACCCACTGAACCATCTTGTGGTCTCTGGAGCTGGGCTCTCTACAGTCCTGGTCTCTCTTTCCACTTCTATAGGAGCAAAGGGGCAGCTAAAGCCCACTTTGTCTGTTACCTTCTTGTTTGGTGGTCATAGCTTCACAAGAAGTCCAGTCCCCATACCTCTCCTGGGCTGATGATGGGCGGGTGCTTTCTCTTCTCTCTCCTGCCATCCTCGGGGAACTCAATTCTCTAGCACAGGAGAGAAAATTAAGCAAAGCAACATCATAGATTTATTTTGATTGCACAGAAGAATCTCATCTGCATATATTAGAGTAGAGGCAATAGTCAATCGTATTAAAGCATGTTTTCTCAAGATGGAAATTTCTTGGTTTTAGCCAAAGCTTTGACATTGGTACCTCTGGGCTCTAGAGACAGCTGAAGATCAGGAGGACCAGATGGGGCCTTCTATGACTGACCTCCCAGGGCCCCAGACAGGTGCTGCCTTTGCTTGCTCTCTTCCCTCGATGTCTGTCATGAGGCTTGTTGTTCCCACAGCACTCAGTCATTTAGATTTAAGGAACTGAAGCTACTTTAAAAAATGTAAATGTTGCCTGTAAGGGTAACATATTAAGATATAATTTGCATTAGCTTGAATTAATTTTTCCAGGTTAGCGCTACTCCCTTACGAGTGCTCAGAAGCGGTGGAAATTGGTTTTGATTGGGGATGGGGCAAGGAGCCAAGAGGTGCCAGCTGGGAAGGCAGGGCAGGTAGGACCTTCACTGTGGAGGGCAGCCACGGGGCACTATTTGTTTGTCTGGGGATGAGCTGGATGCAGCGCTAAGAGCCAGGGCACCAGAGCCAAGCCTGTGAGCACTGGATGCATTAGCAGGCAGCCTATCGATCATCCGTACTCTCCTGATGGCTTACTCAATTGCTGACTCCTAATCACCACCCTCATTTCATTTCCTCTGCCAAAGATGAGTGTATTAGTTACTGTTCTCAATGCTGCTGCAGAGTCCCTGACAAAAGCAACTTAAGGAGTTCGAGAGAGACCAGCCAGCCAATGCTTGCTGTGTGATAATGGGGACCTGAGTGCAATCCAGAGTCCAGTATGGCACTTCCTAAGAGACTTGGATGCCCACATGCATGCCCACATTTATCTGCCCCAGTTTCCCACTGGAAGAAGGAGGATAATACAGCTCACGAGGATGCTGAGAAGATGAGCAGAAGGCAGGCACTCAGTGCATAGAATTATACCTACATCTGGATTTTCAAGGAAGTAGCAACATCAGGAACAGGTCCCTATATATGATCTCCAAGTCATCACAGAGGATAACTGACCTCCCTAAAACTCAACAAGGCAAAATACAGCTGGAATCTTAAGCTACCGAGGTTCCCAGGTGGCCACTCCATTATCTCCACAGATTGACGAGACCTTTAGGACTAATGGACCCTTCCACAGCCTGTGAGATATTAGGTCCATGAACAAAACCACTCAGGAAACTATTCTGTTTTATTACTCACAGTGTGTAATGGATGCCTGAACACGCTTTCAAAAACAACCCACCACAACTCTATATGGACATGAATTCAACCTGGTGGCATTGTTTGGTTCATGGTGACTGCTCACTATGGAGTAGGCCCCTGAGACCTCCTTAGTCCCTGCCCTGATCTTTATTCACTGGTGCTGTCTATTATAGTGTGGGGTGTTGTAACTAAGCTTTGTGTCTATTTCATATGGGTATTCTGGAAGACAAATTTGAAGACAGAACCGTAAAGAAGACCAAGTGCAGCTCATCACAACTCAAAAAAAAGGGGGAGGGGGCAAGAGGAAGGTGAGAAAGAACTTACCACACAGCTTTGAAATATGATTTCTGGTGAAGGTGGTTGTGTCATTTCATTCTACTGTGAATTAAAATTATTCCACTGGTGAAGGTGTGGTTTTTGGCTTTCAGAAGGTTATCACATATTGAGTTTCTATGAGAATCTCTATGCTTCAGGTGAAGTTAAAAAAAAAAAAAAAAAAAAAAACACCCAGAGGGTCTGTTTCCCAAAGAGCAGGGTTCAAATCCAAGCTTTAACATTTAGTGTGTATACTTCAGTAACCTGCTTAGGCTTCTTGGCCCAGAATCTGTCCATCTTCAGATGAAATAATAAGTGGTCAGAAGTCCACGACCCCAAAAGACTCCTACTACAAAATTTAAAGCTGAGAGCAAATTGACAGAGGCATTTTATTCAGTGTACATGGGTTGAGTTTCTTTTATAATTTTAGCTTCAGGCTAGACTTCCATGGGGGCTTTTGAAGCACTTGCATATGTGTGTGTGTGTGTGTGTGTGTGTGTGTGTGTGTGTTTGTGTGTGCGTGCGTGCCTGCCTGCCTGTCTGTCTGTCTGTTAGGTTTGGGCATGATCTCACTCTGTAGACCATGCTGGCATGCAACTCATATATATAATCCATGTTGGGCTCAAACTTGAAACAATCCTCCATCTTCAGCCTCCTGTTTCCTGGGATTACAGGTGTGAGCCACCATACCCAGCTTTGTCTGAGTATTTTCATTTGCTTTTTAAAAATAAACTTGATTTAAAAAAAAAACAAAAACAAAGAAAGATCCTATGCTTCAGCTAAACATGTCTGCTGAGTGACAAGCCTAGTTATAGGAAGCCCCTAGAAAAGACTTGCAGGCAAGTGAAATTTCCTGAGAACAGGATATGTTCTTTCTCTGCAGAATGATTTCCTCAGCTTCCTCTGGATGCCACGGGACACTAGGAGGTTATAAAAGAGCATCCTAGGTCCAAGGAGCACTGCCTGCAGAGTCCTTACCTCCTTTTGGTTACTCTGAACACTAGGAGAGACATAGCACTGAGATGCCAAGATATGCAGCCTGTCTGTCTATTTTCTTATAAATTGGGTGATGAAACAGCTCAGACAGGCACAGTATCTGTGTTTAATTAACAAGCTGGGGCAAGCAAATGCTCGTAATTAATTGATCCTAAAGAAGGAGACATTGGCAAAACACTCAGTGCCTGCTAGTTTTCCCTTTCAGGCAGTTGTTTGTTACACATCCCAAAACCTCTGCAGAAATAGTCCCAACTCCAAGTAGGTGCATACCCTTGGTCCACAAGGAAGAACGTGGCTGTAGATGTATGCCACGATCCATACTGCCAGCATCCAACTCCTTGGCAGTTCAAAGGTAGCATGTGTAGCAACAGGACCAAAGAATT
Source organism: Arvicanthis niloticus (assembly GCF_011762505.2). Taxonomy (NCBI): domain Eukaryota; kingdom Metazoa; phylum Chordata; class Mammalia; order Rodentia; family Muridae; genus Arvicanthis; species Arvicanthis niloticus. The sequence goes on from NW_023046138.1 coordinate 24,111, forward strand.
GAAGGGCTCCTGGGACAGAGCCAGTATTAGGACCATGGACCACGCTAACCTGCCCTTGTTCAGCAGGTTTTCTGGAGCCACTGTAAGCTGCAGAAGAGACATAGCATAGAGCTCCGGCACCTTGAAGTTGTCCTTCTTACCAAATTCAATCTCTTTCTTAGAAGATGTTCTTGGCTTAATACTTGCCCTTGTGGAGGTTTAAACATGAGATATCAAGTAGCCGTGGGAGCTGAGGTGCTTATCACACACTGGTACTGTCTAGTCTTCTGAATCAGTGGACTTGAACACATAGAATGACAATTGGCTGCCACAAGAAAGAAAGCAATGGAAAAGACTGGCCTTGCCATGGTGCTCTAAGCTGAAGCCAGAGATGGGTAGGAGTCACCGTTGAAGATCCCAACGGACAAGTCGTCTGCCTTTCAGATCTACAGGTAAGTTCTATGAGGACCATAAATGCTGTGTACAATGGTGGTTCTCACTGGGCTAGATCGCCCCCTAGTGTCTAAAAACATTTAGAGTGTGGGAGGGGTTGCTCTAGTCCCCTAGCTGGTTTAGGACAGAGATGACACAGTACAGCATTTCTCTACTCAAGTCAAGTCCAGCACCCAGACTGAGGAACTGCTGTAAAGAAAGGGGGTGTGTGTGTGTTAGTGATTAACGTGTTAGCTATAACATCTCTCATTTTTATCGCTTGCAACAGGGTCTGAGTGAACATTCCTTTATTCCAAGTCCTACATTTCTCTGTGTAAATCTTAGTAGTTTAGGGCTAGGGGTCATATAGCCCCCAGATCCTCTAAGTAGCTGTGAGAGTTTAAGAATCCTTGCTATGATTATCTATGTGACCACCCTGCTTCTGCAGCAGACCCTGCTCCCAGGAGACGACAGGCACCTGCTTCTCCTGTACCTGCCCATCAATCTGTTCTAGTGATTCCAGAAGCTGGAAGGTTTTTGACTGGGGTTTTCTTTTATCTTCAAAGAAGTTAAGAATAGCTGCACTCTCTGTACATCTCTTTGACACATAAATACCATCGTAATAACAGTTTTTCATTTGCCTGTTCAGTAAAATTCCTAAGCCCGGATACCCTTTACAGTGGTAAAACACCAGTATTCTGCCTGTTCTCACAGACTTACAGCCTACATGCTATGATCCTCACCATCATTCTCCTCATAACCTTGCTGATAGGAAAATAAAGAACTATGATTTAAATCAGTTCTTCCCCCAAGTTCTGAGATTCTCTTGAGGAGCTTCAAGTTCCCTGTTCTAGAGGTCTCCTCTTTCATCATTAATGGTTGCACTTCCTTTGAGGTCCTCTGGGGGAGGTAGCCACATGGTACTATTTCTCTTGTTTATGTAGTCTGCATGGTGCATGGGAAACACGGGGTGGAGCTAGATGGTGGTGGTGTCCAGTCCTTTGCCATCTGGAACAGACAACCCCAACCATAAGCTGAAATTAGAACCCACTTACTCCTGACTACAGTGCACTGTGAAATGTCTATAGCCATGTCCAAGGTCAGTGACCCAGGGGTCAGGGTTTAAGGTAAATAGTGCATGAGTGGATCCTGCTGTCTCCCACAGGGCTGCCTCTCTCTCCTGCTTCCTACCATCTCAGCTGAGTGACATTTGTGCCAGCTGCTCCCAAAGGGAGTCACTCTGGTGAAATGTCACAGGCTTCAGCATGAATGACCCTTCTCCAGCCTTCATTTCTTTTCTAGCTGTCTCCCTCCCACATCTCGAGTGTCTTCTTTGTTTTGAAAGGACACTGCCTTGATATTCAAGTGCAGGAAAAAGTAATTACATTTTCTTTTCAGGTCTGCCTCTCAAAAAAAAAAAAAAAAAAAAAAAAAAAAAAAAAAAAAAAAAAAAAAAAAAAAAAGCCTTCAAATCATCCCTGGCTGAAACACTGGGATTATTCCCCAGGGAAAACGGTATTAATGGCAGCTTCAGTGGCTTTGCTTTCCTGGGTCTCACCTGCTACTTCTTCCCATGCGAAGGCGATGATGCTGGCATTGTAGATTGCTGCTGTCTCCTGCCCTCCTCTGTCATCTCCTGAGGGTCAGGACCTCTCACCCAGCAGAGACCAAACACCTCATTCAATGTCACATAAGCAGTAAGTGGTGGGTCTCCCTCTCATGTGCACCTGGGCCACATGCTTAGTAACTGCCGTGACCAAAGCAAGGACCAAAACCATGTTTTGATAAATGATTTTCTTTTCTTCTGACTTTTTGTTTTTCAATATTTAAAATGTGAAAATCTATACAAAGATACCAACACAAAATTGTGTCTTTTGTTATGCATCTGTGTGGGGACCTGGTCCTGCAGATGTCCCACGGCAGTCTCCCGGCTGGTGGCAGGGCGTGAGTGGGGAGGGGGGGGGATTGCCTGCCCCTGCCGCTGGCGTCCCTGTCGTCGCTGGCTGATCTTCTCCAGGTGTTGCCCCTGCTACTCCATGCTGAACTGGTCCAGGCTCGGGCCAGGCCGATAAGGAGCCAGTCTAGCTGACGGAAAGGCAGCCGGGCGCTCCAGGCAGGCTCCAGGGAGAGCCTGCGGGTACAAGCGGTACAGCTCTTTGTTTAGCCGGGGAATGCAGCTAGATAGCAGAAGAGCCTAGCAGGCTCTGAAGCGTTACAGCTCTTAAGCCGGGAAGTGCCGGCCAGGTAGCGGAGAAGGGCTGCGGCGGGTCAACGATGAAAGGAAGTTCACAGACGCCTGGATGGTTCTTGTGTGTGCTTTACTTCTCAATTAGGCTCAATATATACAGTTTGGGGTGGGTGAAGGTTTTAGCAACAGGTAACCTCATTGGCTTAGTCTAGGTTTTGGGGATGCCTCATATGCATGTGAGGAGAGCCTGGGGCACCATTCCTACATGACCCGATGGTCGGGTCGTAGACCTCTCAACCTCTCTGAGGGAGGGGCTGTGAAGCGGTAAAGGGCAGAAGCTGAGAGCACCAGGGGGCCAGGAACAGAGCCAAACGGTCTACCGTCCCTCAAAAGGGTCTCCGGGGTTTGAAACTCATTCAACCAGACACCTGCTTGTCTCTCAGCTCAGTGCCCTACAATTCCCTCTCTTTTCTTTTATAAAGGAGAGGTGTCATTGGAATAAATGTCTCCTATGTCAGAAACAGTTTGATATTGAACTAAGACCTGATTGGTGGTTACCTTTGCAATGTTACTCATCTGTTGTTTTAGAAACTGAATGAGGCAGGGTGCCAAGAGAAGCAAGGCTCCAATGGCTAGTATGGGCCCAAGGAGGGGGAGAATCCAAGCCATCAGGGGGTTTGAATACCAAGGGGTAGGGGTGTTGGGAGTATAGCGAGCCCGGAGGTTCCCCCGGAGCTCTTTGAGCATCTGTACATCTTGTTCTACCAGCCCAGATTCATTGACATAGAAGCAACATTCCTCCCCCAACAAAACATAAGTCCCCCCTGTTCAGCAGTCAACAAGTCCAGGGCCCTCCGGTTCTGGAGAGCAACTCCTGCTAAAGAGGTTATCTGGCGTTGAAGAGATTCAAGGCTGTCTGTCGTAGAGGCCATTGCCTGGTCAAGCTTGTCCTGGAAGTCGCCGGCCAGATGCTGTGTTTGGACAAGAGCTGCTCCAGCAGTTCCAGTAGCTCCAAGTGAGACAGCAAGGCCTAGTTCAATGAGCAGAGGGATGAAGATCTCTCTCTTCTTTCAGTTTTCTCTCATCTGCAAGGCGAGCTCTTCAGGTTCATAGAGATAAACTTGAGGAACAACAATCACGGGGGCGCAGGAGCCTTGAAAATGAGGGTTGATACAGGCACCTGTAGTGCCCTTGCACCAGAGCAGGGCAGGAGGGTTGACACATACTGATTTGGTAATGGTGATGTCATGAGCACATGTGAGATGGGGTTTCGAGGAGGGTCCTATAAGGCAAAGAGGCAGGGGTAGGTCAAAGAGAGGAATGTCCTGTGTTTTCCTCGTGGGCAGGGGTCCATGGAGGTCGTGAAGTGAAAAGTTAATAGGAACGGCTGTTAATAATGGTCGGGAGAGGGAGGCACAGAAAAAGCATTGGGATGAATTGGGATGGGTCGTCAGGGGAAGGAGGTCTGCTGCATATTGGATGTATTGTAGCCAGGAGAGGGTAGCTTGTAGTTCCTCCTGAGACTGGTTTTCCTGTTGGATAATATTAGCATGAGTAAAGGCTGATTTGGGGGCAGGGACAAGTTCACGGGAGACATGTAGGTCAGCTACCGGGTGTCTGGCATAGCCATTGGGGTAAAGTTTACCCACGACTCCGATTCGCCAACGTTCATTCCATGGATCAGTGATGGAAAGCTGAAAATGAGTTTTAAGGTTGGTGAGCATGGTGCCACCGCAACTGGTGGATTCCATTCTGCAGCTCCAATATCTGCAACCTCCATATGTGGAGACCTCCTGGAGACATTCACCTGTGTTTTGGTAAGGAAAGCAGAGAAAAGGGCTGGGGATAGTGGAGATGGATTCCGGGTGTAGGGGGATCTCAATCTTGGTTCGACATCCTTCAAGTGGGCAGTCCTGGGTTCCTATAACTTTATTGTGTCCATTAGAGGTTTCCCTAGCATAGAATCTCCAATGGTAGGTGTTGGGAAGGGTAGGGGGAGGCTGGGCGGTAGCAGAGTTAGCATGAAGGATGGTGAAAACTGCCAAGAGAATGGAAGAGAGGGGGGCTTGTGGAGGGCACATGGCCTGGGCAGCTGTTATCAGGTCATGGATGTCCTTCCAGGAGATCCTGCTGCTCCTCTGGGCATGGCAACTCCCTTGCCTTCTCCTCTTCATCCTCGGTCCTTGATCTGTCAGTGAGAGGTGGGCCATTTTCTTGGTTGGCGGGTTGGTGTCGGACATTTCTGGCAGGGACCCAGATAGGCTTGGGCTGGTCCTGTGGAAAAACACAAACGAAACCCCTCCCGGTTGTGAGGAGGGGGTCTGGTCCCTTCCAAATTCCATCCAAAGGATCTCGCCATTGTACTAGGATAGGGGGAGCTAATTTTGGTGTGTGCCAATGAAGGGAGATAGGAGGGTGTTTGGAGGTTTTGTAGATGTTGAATATGTTTAGGATAGTCAGGGCCATCATTAATTGTACATTAGGGGGATAAGCGGTGGCTTGTTGTTTCAGGAGTTGGGCCTTCAGGGTCTGATGTGTCCTTTCTATTATTCCTTGACCCTGAGTTTTGTGGGGAATTCCCGTATGATGGGTAATTTCCCAGCGTGTGTAGAAGGTTTTAAATTGAGAGCTAGTGAAGGCGGGGCCGTTATCAGTTTTTATCTGCTGAGGAATGCCCATGATGGCAAAGGTAGAGAGCATATGGTAGATCAGCCTTTTTGAGTTTTCACCTGTCTGGGCTGTAGCCCATACGAAATGTGAGTAAGTATCTATGGTGACAAAAACATATTTTTGTTTACCAAATTGGGGAATATGGGTGACATCAATTTGCCATAAGGCATTAGATTTGAGGCCTCGGGGATTGGTGCCCATGGCTTGCAAAGCTGGGGTAGTAATGAGGGATGCACAAGAGGCACATGTTTTTATTATCCTTTGAAGCTGAGCAAGGGGGATGTGGGGGAAGTGAGCATGAAGCCCCTTCAGATTTGCATGTGTGTGTGAGTGAAATTGGTCAGCTTGCTCAGTGGAGGCTATGAATGTTCCGGTTGAGGCAGTTTGGTCAGCGAGTGCATTCCCCTCAGATATAAGACCTGGTAGGGGACTGTGGGATCGGATGTGTTGGATATAGATGGGGGAGGCTCTCTCCTGTAGGAGGGCAGAAACCTTTATGAGTAGAGGGGAAAGTGGGTTGTCATCTAATTTGATAAATGACCTTGACAACCAAGGAAGCAAATTGACAGCATATACGCTGTCTGAAAAGAGGTTAAGGGGGCCTTTGACTTCTTTTAAAGCTAGGTAAATGGCATATAGTTCTTTATATTGGGGGGAGTGGTGGGGGAGCTCTTTGAATCGGAGGATAGGGGGTTCATCTTCAGGGAAGTAGTATATTACTGCTGCAGCTCCCCTCTTTCCCCCATTGGTAAAAATTGAGGGGGCTCCTGCTATGGGCTCTCTGGAGAATAGTTTCGGGGGTAGCCATCGCAACAGAGGGAGGGCAGAGGCCCATTTTTCATCAGGATAATGGTTGTCAATTTGTCCTGGGAATCCTATTAAGCTGATAGCAAAGTGGGTATGATTTTTGATCAGCCACTGAACATCAGAGAGGGAGAAGGGCGTGACAAGAACGTCAAGTTCTTTTCCCAGGATCTGTAGGGCCCTATCTCTGCCATTTTTAATCATATTGGCAAGTGCATCCACTTCATTTAGAATTCGGGGTGCACCACCCATCGGAGTATGGAGCCATTCTAGCACCCCCTGTGGTTGGTAAAGGGCTCCTACAAGGGTGGGGGAGGAATTAAAGATAAGGAGACGTACAGGCATTGTTGGGTCATATCTAGCAAGAGCCATATCATTTAGGGCTGAATTGACGGATTTTAGGGCTTGGACTGCTTCTGGGGACAGTGTCCTTGGGGAGGAAGGATTTTTATCTCCTTTCAGGAGGTTAAAGAGAGGTTGAAGGGTGCTTGTGGGGAGGTGAAGCCAGGGTCGAAGCCAATTGAGGTTGCCCAAGAAGCTCTGTAGCGAGGCAAGAGTTAATTTTTGAGGGAAGGAGAGGGTGGGCTTGAGGGGATGTATTGAAGTAAGGGAGATCTCTGTTCCTAGAAATGTAATGGGGGGAATAAGTTGGATTTTGTGAGGGGCTATTTTGAATCCTAGGGCAGATAGGGAAGGTATTAGCTGGTCCTTAAGTTGGGAGGGGGAGGTAGAAGCATCTCCCCAGACCAAGATGTCATCCATGTAATGATAGACGTTGAGTCCTTTGTCTAAGTAGGGTTTTAATGCAGTGGCTACAGCCTCCTGACAAATGGTAGGACTGTTAGCCATTCCTTGGGGGAGAACGGTCCATTCATATCGTAAGGCTGGGCCAGAGTTGTTAATGGGGGGCACTGAGAATGCAAAGCGTTCACAGTCCCTAGGGTGGAGAGGGATGGAAAAAAAGCAATCTTTTATGTCTATTGCTAGTAGAGGAACTTTGGCAGGAATGGCTGAGATATGGGGTAGCCCTCTTTGCGGGGAGCCCCAGATTCGCATGGTTTTGTTAATTGCCCTCAAATCTTGTAAATAGTCTCCACCCCCCTGAGCGCTTTTTTATAGCAAATACAGGGGTGTTCCATGGACTGTGGGAGGGTTGGATGTGTTGTAGAGACAGCTGCTCCTCTACAAGTTCTCTGAGGGCCTTAAGTTTCTCCCTTGATAGAGGCCACTGTGGGACCCAGACAGCTTCATCAGAGAGCCAGTCAAGGCAGGGAGTACTAAATTTAACAGTGGCCCCTAGAATTGGGGGTGATTTGGAGGGGGGTTATTTGGGTCTCCTTGGGTATTATTTTCTTCGTAAGTAATATCCTCTATCTTAATGTGGTCTCTTTCTGGCTTCGTGGTGAGGACCACATCTAAGGCTTGTAAGATATCTCTTCCCCCCTTCCAGTCTGGGCGAGAGCACTGAGCAGATCTTGGGTGGCAGCTCTGTCCCCAACCTCCAAGAACCCAGAGGAAGCAGGGATCCCAGGCGCTCGAACTCAGGCAGTATCTTAGGTAAGCAGACAGCAGGGCCCGCCCTAAACAGGGAGTAACTGGGAACCAAAAGGACCCAGGAAGTCACTCCCGGCCTGGAACACTGGTTCCTTCCAGTCTGGGCCAGAGCACTGAGCAGATCTTGGGTGGCAGCTCTGTCCCCAACCTCCAAGAACCCAGAGGAAGCAGGGATCCCAGGCGCTCTAACTTGGACAGTGTCTTAGAAACTAGTTCTCAGATCTGAGGCCTGGATCAGACCTCTGCCAGGTCTGCCGTTGTGTCGACCCCAGATTGCACCTGAGACATACTGGAAGGTCCACTCAATCCAGAGCCACAGAGGAACAAATGAACTCAGAGCTTCAGACAACGTATCCTGAGATATTCTAGAGGAGACACTGCACCCAGAACAGCAGACACCTAGCTGGACTACTACCTTGGAGGCACCATATCCTGAGGCATCCTAGAGGTACCACTATAATCAGTACAGCTGGAAAAGATCACAGAGACATCTGGACCCTAGGAGATCAGACACAAGCTAGATAACTAGAAAGACAGGCTTCAGTCAGAGACAGCAAGTACAGGCAGCACTAGAGTTAACCAGATGGCAAAAGGCAAGAGCAAGAACATAAGCAACAGAAACCAAAATTACATGGCATCATCAGAACCCAGCTCCCCCATCAGAGCAAGCCCTGAACACCCCATCACACCAGAAAAGCAGGAATCAGAATTAAAATCACTTCTCATGATGATGATAGAAGGCTTTAAGAAAGACATAAATAACGCTCTCAAAGAACTTAAGGAGAGCACTGGTAGACAGATAGAAACCCTTAAAGAGGAAACACAAAAATCCCTTAAGGAATTGCAAGAAAATGCAACTAAACGGGAAAAGGAATTAAACAGAACCATGCAGGATCTAAAAATGGAAGTAGAAACAATAAAGAAATCACAAAGGGACAATACCCTGGAGATAGAAAACCTAAAAAAAAAGATCAGGAGTCATGGACACAAGTATCACCAACAGAATACAAGAGATGGAAGAGAGAATCTCATGTGCAGAAGATACCATGGAAAACATTGACACAACTGTCAAAGAAAATGCAAAATACAAAAAGCTACTAACCCAAAATATACAAGAAATCCAAGACACAATGAGAAGGCCAAACCTAAGGATAATAGGTATAGATGAGGGGGAAGACTCCCAACTAAAAGGACCAGTAAATATCCTCAACAAAATTATAGAGGAAAACTTCCCTAACCTAAAGAAAGAGATGTCCATAAATATACAAGAAGCTTACAGAAGTCCAAATAGTTTAGACCAGAAAAGAAATACTTCCCACCATATAATAGTCAAAACATCAAATGTACAAAACAAAGAAAAAATACTAAAAGCAGTAAGGGAAAAAGGCAAAGTAACATATAAAGGCAGACCTATAAGAATTACAACAGACTTCTCACCAGAGACCATAAAAGCCAGAAGATCCTGGACCAATATCATACAGACCCTAAGAGAACACAAATGCCAGCCCAGACTACTATACCCAGCAAAACTGTCAATCATTATTGATGGAGAAACCAAAATATTCCATGACAAATCCAAATTTACACAGTATCTCAACACAAATCCAGCACTTCAGAGAATAATTGGTGGAAAACTCCAACACAAGGAGGGAAACTATAACCTAGAAAAAGCAAGAAAGTAATCTTCCAAAAACCCCAAAAGAAGATAGTTACACAAACATATCTCCACGGATGTTAGCCCAAAAGCTTGGATTAGTGAAGACTCAACCCACAGACCACATGAAGCTCATGAAGAAGGAAGACCAAGAGGGGATGCCTCAGTTCTACTTAGAACGAGAAACAAAAATGCTCAAGGGAGCAAATAGGGAAACAAAACATGGACACATAGGGAGGGACCCAAGACTCCAGAGGTATATGTAGGGGAGGATGGCCTTGTCGGACATAGGTGGGAGAGGAGTTTCTTGGTCCCATAAAAAAAAAATGAACACACAGTGGGGGGGGGATGATGTGAGGGTGGGGAGAGGATAGTGATGGGGGGGTAGGTGCAGTCACTGCCTCATAGAAGCATGAGGAGGGGGATGGGATAGGAGGTTTCTGGGTGGTGGGAGGAAGTAGGCTAAGAGGATAAAATCTGAAATGTAAATACTACAACCAATTTTAACAAGTGGGAAAAAAAAGTCTTCAGAGCCAACATCTTTAAAAAAAAATTGTCAGCCCCCTGGGGGTGGGAAATTTTTTTTTCTTGATACTAAAACTTGTTCTGAGAATTGTATATTGCAGAATACACAGCCTTGGTGTATCTACTCATCAAGCATACTGAGCAGACCTGCCCAAACCTCTGATGTCCTGGAATTCCATCTGGATTCAGTGAAGACACAGTGTCAGAGGCTTATCAACTTACTCTTCCCCCCAACCCCTCTTCTAAAATCTCAACGCCCTTAATCAGCATGAAGAAGTTAAAGAAGAGTCAGCGCCCCTATTCCCTGAGCTTGGGGACTAATGTGGTTAATAATGGTCTGTCTTTCTAGGGACAAGTAGTGGTTTTGTTGGAACAGGGGGGATTAGCTAGGACTTATTGCATAGCCATAACCTATTGGTAGAAATCTGTATAATTATTATCAAGATGAAGTTATAATTTCTTAAATGGTACAAAATTTACTTTGATCTCAAATTTAAGGTTTTCATTGGTACAAGCCTCTTATTAATATAAAAATGAGATGAATATTGATACGCTCATGGGCATTGTGCCTGTATAACACATTTAGGAATACAATGCCTAGACCCAGCCCTTTTTTAACCTTTTTAACTGATTTGGGACGCTTAACCTATGAGTTAAGGGACTATAGCAAATTCATATTTTTGAGTTTATTGTTAGGGTGTTTCCCATATTTTATTTAGAAATAGCTGAGAGGAGTGAACAGACAACAGTCCAGGTTACCTTACATGGATAGTTGGTTTTCAAAACATCAGAAGTCCATAGAACTGACGCTACAAATATTTATATATTAATGTTCATATTGATTAGAGACCTGTCTGCTCCTGACAGCTTCCTGTCGTGGATTCTAAGAAGAAATTGAGCATCCTTGGAGTTACTCCAGTTGTGTGGTAACAGCCACTAGGCAAGAATTGCCTCTCTCCATCTACAGACAAATTACTGTCCAGAAAAGGACACACATGCAGAATAGTCGACTGATTATATCTGCCTAGACAGAGTAATCAGTCCTTAATAATCCTGCATCACCAAGGTCTGTCAGATGATTCTGGGCCAGAAGGCTGAAGATTTGATGCTCCAACGTTCGGTAGTATAGGGGCTTTTCAGGTGTTCAGAGGTCTCTATAAATTGGCTAAGTTTTAGAAGCTATGCTTTGTGCTTCCCACAATTATAGTTAACTCAGTCATTCTGGATTTCTGATGGGGTTGAAAACTTACAGCTATTTACCATAAGAGAAAAGATTTGAGTGGATGGTCATCAGCTGACATTCATCCTAAAGCCAGGTTCAGAACTAAATGTTTTAGTTAGGATAAATGACAGAGGTGCTGGTTAGTCAACAAAAGGATGGATGGGGTATTAGGACTATCTTGTACCTCACTGGTACAAATTGGCATAATTATGCTCTAATTGTATTTTGAGAGAAAAGTTTCATTTTAACAGGAAGGGTGATGTGTAGGAGGAGTTAAGGTAGGAGGAGTACTGAGAGGAAGAAAAGGAGTAAGAAGAGGAGAAGGAGGAGAGGAGAAGCTAGGTGATGAAAGAGAGAAAGAGGGGGGAGACAGGGAGGCAGATATTCATGTATCTCCACCAGTCAAAGATAGTTGTTATATCTAGGTTGGTCAGTGGGTTACACCTCTGATTGAACAATTCCAAACTTATAACACTTATGATTAACATTATTTTTAAAAAAAAATGTATAAATGCAAAAAGGAAAAGGGGGCATGGGATAGGGGTTTTCTAAGGGGGGGGATGGGGAAAGGGGATGGCATCTGAAGTGTAAATAAAATATCTAATAAAAAAAAAAAAGATATCTCTTCCCAAGAGATTGGTGGCTACTTGAGCTACCAGGGGGCATATAAGGCCGGTAGCCCCATCTGGGTCTTCCCATTTATAGGTCTCTTTGGTGATGAATGCGTGAGAGGTACCTCCTATGCCTAAGAGCTTGGGCCCAGGGGTCAACTGCCAGTTCTGTGGGACCTCCTGCTGTCTCAGAATTGTCCGGTCCGCTCCAGTGTCAATAAGACACTTGAATGGTTTATCATCTATTTTAATGGTTAGCTTTGGGTGGGAGCCTTCTGAGATGCTGGACACCCATAAGGCTTCTACAGGAGTAGTTTTCCCTCTTACTGTCGGGGGTGAGGGTTGCCCCGTTTGAAGCTTAAAGGCTCTAGTCGGTTACCATCCTTACCATATTGAGCAGTACAGAACCTCCTCCAGTGGAAACCCTTTCTGCAGCGGGGACAGGGAACCTTAGGGGGATTGGAATCTCTTATAGAAGGGGAGTTTAGTGGGCATTCGTCCTTCCAATGTCCTGCCTCTCCACATTTGAAGCATATTCCTTCTGTTTTTACTGCTGCCACAAATGCCTGAGCTATGGATGTGACCTGGTGCGATGCAGTTCCTATTTCTCTGGTTGCCACAATCCACCTATCATGATGTTCTTCCCGGAGACCCTGGCAGGCTAGTCTAGACTCAGAAGTCATGCCTTCCCAAACAATGGTTTTAAGAAGAAGGTCTCTAGCTGTGGGATTGGAGATTTTTCTTTCTAAGCTCATTTTAGTTCTGAGGATAAAATCAGACAGGGATTCTCCAGGCTTCTGATGAAGGGAGAGCAGGGAGTGGGCAGGGTCTTGTGACCCTGAAGGTGGAGTAAGCCTATTCCAGGCTTGAATGGCACAGAGGCGGACCTGGTCATAGTAGCCTGCTGGCTGACTGGCCTGTTGTGTCCCAGTAGAGAAATCTTCCTGGCCAAAGAGTTCTTTAAAACCCCATGGAGTGTCATCTTCCCTTCCCTGGTTTTGCCTGACTTGTTGAAGACACTCATCACGATAGTAGGCCTCCCATTCTAGAAACATTGGGCCAGGAAGAGCAGAACGGCAAATATCTCTCCAGTCTTGGGGGGTGTTTAAGTTGGCAATATGGCTCTGCAGGAGGGATTTTGTCCACGGTGCATGAATGCCATCTTCCTTCACTGCTTGCCTGAGTTCTTTTAGGTCTGAGGCCTGGAGTGGATACCAGTTAAGTGGCTTAGCTCGGGTGGGGTTGATATTAACTGGAAATGCTCGGGTAGTTTGAGTTTTGAGTTCTGCATCAGATTCCTGAGTAGTATGGGAGGCGGGGTTAGTTTTTATGTGAGAGTCCCTGAGATTGCAGAGTTGTTGAGTAGTTGATGGTTGTTTGCAAGGGACTACGGAATTTGGCAGGGCTTTATCTGCAGATTCTTGAGGTCTCTCACTTTTGTGGCTAGGAGAAGGGGGAGGGGATTTATTTCTCTTCGGTTGGGAAGTAAGTGGGGAGGCAGGGGAAAGCTCCTTTGGTATTTTAATGGAGCCTTGCCTTTGGATGGGGGAGGGAGGAGCAGAAGGAGCAGATGGATTTTTTGGTATTTCCTCCAAGGCATAAGGGGGAAGGGGTGGGTAGATTGATTTTATTTCTCTTATTAATTGGGTAAGGGCTGTGAGGTCTGAAAAGGGGTGATTTTGGGGGCTTGTGTTTTTGGGTTCATTTAACTGAGGGGCCCCGGGAGCTGTGTTGTTGTTCTCAGTCTGTCCAATTTTAGTTGGTCCTATACATTGCCGAATTGCAGCTAAGATCGGCAAAAACTCACGAGGGGGTTTTTTATCTCTGTTTTTGATAAGGGAAGCTACTTTGCTCCATGAGTCTGGACTGTAAATATTATCCTCTGCCATGCATGGTGCTATCTGAAGGACTTCCTCCCAAAACAAGGAGGCTTGCCTTTTGCCTATTCTTATTCCATGGGTCTTTAGCAGGGAGTATATTTGCCTGGCTTGGGGTGAACATTTACGTGAGGTGGAGTTTCCCATGATAGAAAAAGAGGAGAAACGCCTTGTCCAATGGGAACGTTCCCTTGGCCTATTGGCTTTGGGGGATTCCACAATGGTCCAAGAGCGCCAAGCCTTCCCACAGATTTAAGAACTGGCAGCCGCCCTTATGGCTTTTAAATGGCTGCTGCGTTACCAGTTTGCTTTTTGTTTTAGAGAGAGTCTAGATAGAGTCTTTGCCAATGCCCGTTGTGGGCTGTCGGGATTTAAGCAGAGGCCAGGGAAGCTTTGAAGCAGCACCAGAGAGTGGCCCTGGTCAGGAGGTAGCAAAAGCTCCCTTGGCTTACTTAAATCCGCGCGATGGCTTCCGACTGAAACATAGGAGGAAAAAACAGATTTCTTGTTTCAAGAGTTCGGGGCTTACCCTTCCTGCGGTATCAGTAGCTGCGTGGTTATGTGGCTTCCAAGGCTCCACGTTTGAGGCGCCAGATGGCGCAACCAACGTGGAGCACGACCACCCATGCGTCTACAAGAAAAATCCTGGCTGAATCTGCTAAGCAAGTATACTTCCTGCGAGATGTGAAGTCTCTTGGTCCTCTCTCAGTGCGCCCCGCGCGCTCCCCGCCTCCATTCTGCCGGAGTTCCAAGAACCCAGATGAAGGCCAATCTCGGCGTATGGATCTGCTGCCCATGCGACCCCCACGTTCTCCCATTTTGCCGCGCCCACCCATCGCTGAGGCTTGGGCCCAAAACGGAGATTTCCCACCGAGAGACTCCTACCGCAGAGTCTGCTTTGCGCACTGTGAGTGCCCTGCTTAGCCCCTGCTCCTCTACAATAGCCCTATCTCTGACAAAAGATGGTGCAGACCATCGACAGAGATCCACACTCGTGCACCCACGCACGGGTCTACATTGTTTCCCACAGGTGGTAGACAATGTGCTCAGAGCCAGCTCCGCAAGCGCCCCCCCACCCCCCGCTGGTGTCTGCAAAACCCGTGAGTAACATCTCTCTCTGTCCACCCTACCCCCTCTTTCTTTCTCTGATTCTTAGCTATAGCCTAACCCCTGCCTAATACAAAAGAACTAGGTCTCTCTCCCCACGTGTTCTCCAGCTCAAGGACAAGATGGCGGCGGCTTCTTAGCCCCCCACTCTTCCCATCCCCCCAGCTCCACAGAGGGGGTTCCTTCACAGCTAATAGCTGTCTTTCAAGCCACAGCACCTGCTGTAACCCTCTTTCTAAGACTCCCTTGGCTGAGAGACTCCTTCTCGCGGCTGAGACCGTTCTCTCTCTCTCTCTCTCTCTCTCTCTCTCTCTCTCTCTCTCTAGATCGCCAGCTCCAAACTCTAGCCCCTAGTGCCCTGCCAGGTAGCTTCTTTCCCTACTCCCTCGTCATATGCGACAGGCTACAGCTATTTGGCTTAGCCTGCTTGCCTGAAGCAACAGGGCAGAACCCTGCTTGCTACCCAGCCCTGTGTTCCTTAGCCAGCCTATGCTTCCCCTCACCCTCAGTCATTTGCAGCTGACTAAAGCTACTTAGCTCAGCCAGCTTGCCTGAAGCAGCGGATCTAAAATCCTGCCTGCACCCCTTGCCCCACTGCTGCCTGCCATTTTCTCTCAAAGCTGCCTGACTCCAATCCAGCTTCCACGTGTCTTTCCCATAGACACAGACTCCTCACTCTTTCTGACTCTTAGCCCTCCTCCTTGCTTCTTGCTTGCCTTAAACTTTTCTTCAAAGTTGGCCTTTACTTTTATCTACATTTAAAATTTACCAGCTAAGAAAAAGAAAAGCGGGAATGCAGAACCTCTCTGCCAGAGCACCCAGACGCCACATGGCAGAGCTAGGCCCCTCCCCCCACTGCTTCTAAACCCGCCATTACTGCTTCTCCCCAACAGGAGGACCTGCAACAAACGTTCCTGTTTTTCAACCAAAAATTTTAAACCTTTCCTTTTCTTCCTAACAGGAACACCTAGAACAACAATGCTTGTGTTTTTCAACCAAAATTTTGTTATTTTTTCTATTTTAATGCTGCCTTTTCTCTCTAATACTCGTGATAGATGTCCAACATTATTTTTCAACCTTTATAATTTCTTCAAGGTTTAAAAGCCATCTAATTTCCTTCCACAGTTAAGTCAACGTGCTGATCACCATTTCTTGAGTCTTAATTAACAACTAATTTCTTTTACAGGAAGACTGTTGCTGCCAATCCCAGATACAAAATTAACATTGTTTTTCTCCCTCAGCTATCCAAGATACCTTCTAAGACTAAATTTCCTCAAACACCTTTGCTTTTCCAGGATCTTAACGACAGACCATAAGGTGCTTGTTCCCAAACAATTTAATGCTCCATATCCAGCCTACAGACATCTCCCTGCCGGAGATGCTGCTTCCCTGCTGTGATTATCCTACAGGTATACCCACAGATCCAACAGAGTCCAGCCATCCTCTGGAACCTGCCTGAGATGCCAAGCTGCTTCCTCCCAGCCACCTCATCTGACTGCAGACTCCAGAGACACGCTGAGATCCAGTGACAGCGCCCCCTCCTGGAACCTGCCAAGCTGCCTTCTTCCAGTCATCTCATCTGACTGAAGACCCCAGAACATGCTGAAATCCAGAGACCCACACCAGGCTCCAGAGATGCACGCCAGAACCCAGAGATGCTCACTACAGAAGACAGATCCAGACCTTCCAGCTACAAATGAACTCTTTTGCCAAAGTCACATAGCTAAAGTTACATGTTAGTGAGGAAAACATAATGTCTATTTAGATTAATCAGATGTCATTACCCTCAAACTGTACAATCTGTATTTAATTGTTTCAATGATTCCCTGCCTTCCAAACCCTACCCTCAATTCCCACTACCCTTGATTTAGTTATGCTACACCCTCTGGCCTACATAGTGTTTTCTTTTGACCACCTCATCCAAAATTTTCACACACACACACACACAAAAAAAAAAAACAGTGAGATGTTGGGCCGTGAAGAGATGGTTTGGACATAGCCTGGTTGAACGGGCTTTAAATCCCGGAGACCCTTTTAGGGACGGTAGGATGTTTAGCCCTGTTCCTAGGCCCACTTCCACGTGGTCCACATCTCTCATTAACACAGAGTTGCCCCTCCTTTTATGAAAGAAAAAAGGGTGGAATGTTGGGCCTTGGACGAGGTAACTCCATTTAACCTGTTACCTTCAGTCACGTAGGACAGGTAGAGGGTGTGACTAACAAGTCTCTACCTCCAGAGATTTAAATATTAATGAATTATCAAAAGGCCAGGGGCGTAGCTAATTAAGTTATTCCCTCCCCTTTCTCCCTTCCCTATAAGACTGGTCTCCCCTGGCTTTTGGCGGGGGAAGCGTGTACCAGTTGCGCCCATTCACCATGTCATGAACAATAAAAGCTTTGGAAAACCGAACTCTACGTGTCCATGGTCTCTCTGCCTGATTCTCAGCTTTTGGAACCCTGGAACCTTGCCGATGCAGCCGCCTGTCCGCCCACCGACAGCTGCGTGAATGTGGGATCCTCTGCTGGCGGCGAGGGAAGCCCTGATGCCGGACCGCCTTGAGACTCTGTCGCCGGACTCCCTTCCCCCCGCCCGCGAGATTTCTGCCCCACACATCTGAATATAATCATCATTACTGAGAAGAAGAAATTATTGATGCTCAGAATCGTCCTAGGCAATCCAGCACACAGAGCTGCTATTTGGTGGGAACTGGCCAGGTTCTAAGGACCTAGGTTTAGTCCTTACCTAGCGTTGTGATTTTAGATCATTTATTTTACCTCTCTGGGCTCCATTTTCCTGATGAAACGTATGGTTGAACTGGATGTTTCAGGGTTCTTGTTGTGTTTGTATCCAGGGCTTGGCGATTCTAGGTCCAGGTTCCATAGAAAGATGAGATTGTAATGTTGGAAAGACTCTCACTCCTTTCCTGCTTTGGATGGGACTTAAAAGCAACCGAATCTGGTCCTTTTCCACTCGGAGCCCTCTCCTGTCCTTGGGAGACTCATGTAGATCCTTGATCTCTCACTCCTGATTTTTCAGGTGACTCCTGTTCCAGCTTTTCCTTCCTCCAAGCTACACTCCCATCGTCTCAACCTCCCCCTGGACCTCCTAGCCCCTGGCTTACTTCCTGTTGCTTCTTAGGGGCTGTCCCCAGTGTCTCTTCCTGTCTCTGTATTTCAGTCTATGCTTTGCTGGTCAACTGCTCTGAAGAGACACCATGACCAAGGCAACTCGTAAAAGAGAGCATTTAACTGGGAGATTGCTTACAGTTTCAGAGGGTAGTCCACTATCATTGTCGTGGGGAATAAGGCAGCAAGTAGGCAAGCATGGTGATGGGGAAGAAGCAGACAGCTATATCCTAATCTAGGGAGGGAGAGGGAAAGGAGGAGGGAGGGAAGTAGTCGGGGGGGGGGCTGGGTTTAGCTCTTGAAATTTCAAAGCCCACTCTCAGTGACACACTTCTTCTACCAAGGCCACACCTCCTAATCCTTTCCAAATATTCATCAACTGGAGGCTAAACATTCAAACATTTGAGCCTATGGGGCCAATCTTACTCAGTCTCTCTGAATATAAAATATAGACTCAGCCTTCCCATTACTGGAAAGGACAAATGAAAAATCTCAGCCATGACTTGGCTTCACTGTCCCTGGCTGTCACCTTCTTCTTCTTCTTCTTCTTCTTTTTTTTTTTTTTTTTCGTTTTTTGGTTTTTCGAGACAGGGTTTCTCTGTGTAGCCCTGGCTGTCCTGGAACTCACTCTGTAGACCAGGCTGCCTCGAACTCAGAAATCCACCTGCCTCTGCCTCCCAAGTGCTGGGATTAAAGGCGTGCGCCACCACCGCCCAGCTATCACCTTCTTCTCTATTCCTTCCTTTGATCACTGTCCCCTACCCTGACTGCTTTAGAAGAGAGCCAGAGATGGCCTACTCTTGAAATGTAATCTCCCTTTCTCCTCCTTTTTCTTGATGTTTGTGCAGGACCTGGCCATATCCCCATCATTCTGGACTCATGCTTTGGGTATGATCAGGCTTGATGATTCTGATTTGGAGTTATTGGCACATTTTCTCAGAAAGCCCACCTATTCCCATGGCTTTATTAAAACTCTTCTGGGTTTATACCACATTTCTTACTGTCCTATGTCTTCGATGTCCTTCCCCGATAATGCCACTGTCAACTTCCCTGATAATTGCCATGCAACAAGTTTATGTTGGACCTTAGCATCCTTAGTCAAAGTCTAGGTTGTAGAAGAGACAGCAATGCTCCAAGCTTGAGCATTCCCTCCTGGGAAGAGAGAAACTCATTCCCTTCCAGGAAGAGAGAAGATGGGTGCGATTCACAAGGCTCAGAAATTCACAGGGCTCCTCACCAAGGTTAAGCAGAAACAAATGTGGGCTAGAGGAGACTGCCACCAGCTGAATTGGCTGCAAATTGTACAGGAAGATGAGCACTTTGAGTCAGCCCTCATCTGGGGATGGGGTTTTTTGGTGACACAGCTGTCTTTGAGTCATTCGTATACTTGAAAGCAACAGAGAACACATTCTCCTTTTTGACGACCTTAATAAACTCATTGATTCATCAAGCTGGACTTGGGTGGAATCGTGTCTTTGGTCCGTTGTTGCTGTCCTACCTGGGGTGAATTGGCATTTGTTTACTTTCCCCTAGGAAAAGTCACATAACAGACTGCCTTCCATTCATCTGTCCCACTGCAGTCAACTTCCTGCTCTTCAGTTAAGTGGGTTTGAAGCATAATCAATGTCGCCCACTCCTTCTTCCTCAGCTTCTCTTTATTCAATCAGCTACTAAAACAGATTTATTGGTTGTACATTAAGTAATTCCTTACATGCACATCCTGTCCTCTATTTTCTCCACTAATGCCCTGGCTCTGTCTCACACAAGGAAACTCTTACTTCTTCTAATGTCCTGATTCTGTGGCCTAAATTCTGTGATGCTAACCATCTTTCTAAACCTATGTTTATGTTGCTATGTTGCTAATCAGCTCTGTGTTCTTCTGCTTCCTGCCTTCCTAGTCAGTTCAATGTTCAGAAGATCCAGAATAACACCCAACCCTCTCAGGTTGACATTCAAAGGCACTTCTAAAACGTGGACCTAGTCTAGAATACCTTTAGCTTCTATTAGTCTCTCTCTCTCTCTCTCTCTCTCTCTCTCTCTCTCTCTCTCTCTCTCTCTCTCTTTCTCTCTCCATCCTGTTTTAGATAACGCTTATCCACGGCTTGTACCTCCCAGTCCCATGTACTTAGCTATTGAATTGCTCTCATGGAATCTGTCTCTGAATCTGAAAAGTGGATGCAGTTTCTTTAGGAGTGAGGCCAAAACTCACTTATTCAACATTGATTAGGAGGGTACTAGTGCTTTCTCAGTATTATGTGGCAGGTTCTGGGAACTTGCAAAGATAAATGAGATTTTATTTCTCCCCAGGGTTGCTCAGGTAGTTGGGAGATGTGCATCCAGAAACCTCAGGATCCAGGTTTATGGAGACGGCTAAGTAAAAAAAGAATGTTTGCTACACAAGCATCGAGCTGGGTTTGGATTCCCAGTACTTGGGTTAAAGGCTGGACACGGTAGCACACCTGTAACCCCAGCCCTAGGGTGGGAAGATGGAGGCAGGCAGATATTTGGAGATTTTGGCTATTCAGCCTGTCCAAATGGATGAGCTCTATGTTCAGTGAGAGATCCTGTCTCAAAAGTGAGGTGGAGATGATGCAGGAAGATGCCAAACAACAACCTATGTAGTTTACACTCATCCACACATGTGTGTACATCCATATACACATGGCATTACACACACACACACACACACACACACACACACACACACACACACACTCCTCACCACAACCATCACCTCACGATATTATTAGTAGGCTAGATGAACATGAAGTTATATGTGCAGGCATACTATGTGGGCTGCTTTGGCATTACCCTATCAAAGTTTGACTTGCTAGCCCCTTTTGAAAACCACCCTTGAGCCATGACTACCTGCTTTTTCCCCATCTCCCTAGGACCCAACTTGTCACAGTGTGAAATGTGCTGTGACTTCTTACAGGTGACATATTTACATTTTAATAGGAGACAATTCAAAGGAGGGCATTTTAACTGCTGTGGCAGAGTTATGGTGGATTTGGGAGCCTCATATCACACCCATTCATACTATTTCATGAGGTTGCTTTCCCTCCCCTCAGGAGCCCAGAGTGCATGATGCCTCTTTGGGGCTGTGTGGCTTCCCTGGGCTGTGGGAACACTCTGGAGTCTTGGACTCCCGGTGCAATGATGGATGAGACATCTGTTCCATGATGGGCCATTACAAACAATTCATTACTGCAAAATGGACTTACCCTCATTAGCCCAGGAGCTCCGAGTTTAATGTGGCATTCTGCAATCTCCCAGACTCTGCGACACACATTGAATGCGTGCATCACATTTTATAGAGGCCGGAAACCTGAACTTCAGGAAACAATGGAGGTTTAGCATGCCTCTTGAGTTAGTTGACATATTTAGTCTTCATGAGCACGCCTGTTTTGTAGACAAACCCTGTAGCTCACAGCCTCATTATTAGAAATTAGTCCGCTCCATTGCTTGTGCCCAAGGGCACAGCTTTCCTTGGGGGACAGTTATGCCCTTATCACCCTGGTGCCTGCTATAGGTGAATGGCTTTCTGAAGTTCAGACCTGGGAATGTTTCTCCTGGGGTGGTTCTGGCCCTTCATCATGGGTTACCAGTGTAATTTGCACATTCTTGTTCAGTGCTTTTGGGGAAGACTCCCATTCTTCTTTATATTTGAGCAAAATCATGGCCATACATCCATCTCTTCATCACCTTCACCCAGAGTGCATTATCCAGAACCAGCAATCAGTTCAAATAATGTGTGACAGACATGGTGTCAATTTGCTAAACTTTTGATATTAGAGGTACAGCTACTGATGCGTGAACTCCCCGCCTGGCTCAGCTCATCTTCGGGAAATTACCCGGCCACTTGTCACACTCCCACAAAATGACAGTTCTCCTTCAGGGCTTCTTTTTCTTCAATAGTTCATGCATCTCTGAGGATTTCTTTAGCTAGAAAATTCTACGTTGCCTTTTACCAAGCTCCCAATCAACAACTGGGGGACCTTTTTAAAGCCAAGGGTCAAATTCTGGATATTCAGCTTCATTGGTGGCTGTGACAGTGACTGAGGAAGACAACGCTTTGGGAACCGGAGCATAGATGGCTGTCCTCAGGAACTGTACTTGGAAATTCATTTTCTGCTCTCTGATACTGCAGTGGTCTGTCTCCAGCCTAAAAATGCTTGTTCATTCCATCATCTGTTGGCAAACACTGAGCATTGTGAAGCACTGTGAAAAGCCCGTGTTGGATGTTGGGTTGGGCTGAGCTCAGGTTTTCTTAGAATATTTCTTAGTAACTCTGTCATTCACTGCAATTGAGATTCATCAAATACTTGTTGAGTGTCTGTAGTGGGCCAGGCCCTCAGCTACAGAACCATCAGACATTCCTGGCAAAGAACACATGCTGGCTGTTTGTATCATCCCTGGGCTCAGTAATGATGCGTGCTTTAGGAACTAACATTTCTTCTTTTCTCACATGGCCTGTTCCTTTCTTGGTCAGTGAAGGAATCTTCCAGTCCATGTTTGCGTTCGGATGCTCATCTTAGATCAGGTGACTTCCCACCTGAAATGTGTGCAGATAGAAGGAGAAAGTTCTTATCTTCTAGCAGAAACTTCTTACCCCTGCCCCAGTATCTATAGCTTCTTTTCTCACCTCTGGCTTCTGTTCATTTCTCTATCATCATCTTTCCCTTGAAAGAAAAATCTAGGATCCTGTGTCACTTCCATTTACTCTGATGGAGACACCGTGTGACAGGGGTGTTTTTTATCCATTACTTGATGGATATATATATTTTTTCTATCTTGTTATCTAAGTTGTTATGGAAAAAGCTGCTATGAGCAGTCCTGGAAAAGTTCGTTTTCACTTTTCTTGCCTAGAGATCTAGAAGTGGCGATTCCATGTTTGCCATTTGGTGAAACTGTTAGTCTACTTTATGGGGCATCTGTGCCATTTTTAATTTCCACTGGCCGTCAATCAACAATTCTCCACTGAGACAATAAGCAGCTGCACTCTCTGGGAGCAGAGTGAGTGAAAGAGGCTACATTTCTCACCCTGCACTGGAGTGTGGCCATAACTAACACTCACCTCCTTCCCCCACCCCACTACTCATTATGGATTTCTCTCACTTCCAGCCAAACTGGGTGGCTGACTTAGTGGGTCTGCCACCCAATGTTGGTGCACATCTTAATCACTCAGATCAGTGAAGATGCCTGGTGTGATTCAGTGATCTGTAGAAAGGACCAAGATACCACATTTTTAACAAGCTTTCCAGATCCCTGTTGCTATGATAAAACACACTGACAACAGCACCTCAAGGGAGAAAGGGCTTATTGCAGCTCACAGTTCAAGGCTATAGTCTGTTATAGTGGAGAAATCAAGGCTAGAACCAGTTGATCACACTGAATCAGTCATGAAGCTGTGGGTGCTCAGCCCTCTCTCCTCGTTATACAGCTCAGCATCTCAGCCTAGGGAATGGTGCCGCCCACTTTTAGGATGAGCCCTTCCACCTCAATTAATTTCTTCAATAAAGTTCTTCATAAACATGCCCAGGGGCTAAGTAATCCCTCACAGGTATGTCTGCAGGCTTGTTTCCTCGGTGATTGCAAACTACAATTTGACAATTACCACCAACCGTCACACATAGCCATGAAATTTGTTCATTCTCAATTGCTACATCCTATGGCTTCATCAATAGTCCTTTATAATTCTTTTTCCTGGGCTTTAAGCATTAAGATGGATCCTACTGAGTTCTAGACGTAATCCTTTCTTCTCACTGTCTACCAACATGGTGACCGCTCTACTATCCACCATCAACATATGCAGTGCTGGTTCAAGAGACAGCCCTTCTTAGTACTCACTAAACTGCTGTATTTGTCTTGTCATTCCTTCAGATATCTGGTTTGAGGCTACAGGGATCATGATAAGACCAGTTGATCCTATGGTCTTTCACCCATGAGGTAAGAGGGATTTTGGAACCAGCACTGTGAATGGGTAGCAGGTGGGTAGAGTCCACGAGAACTGGTCACAATAAGCAACAGCAGAGGCAGGACAGTGAGTGATAGAATCCTAGACAGATGAGGATCAGAAGATATGAAAAAATGCTCAAGAAGTATCTATAAAGGGGAACTTGCAATATGATTTGCAAATCAAACTGTAAACCCCCTGTAAGCATAGGACAAACACAGCAGTAGACATTGTGGAAATCCTGAGGCATTCAAGGTGGAACATGGCCTAGAGTAGTCAGGGGGTGTCTTAGTCAGAGTTTGTATTCCTGCACAAAACACCATGACCAAGAAGCAAGTTGGGGAAGAAAAGGTTTATTCAGCCATAATGGGCCCTCCCACCTTGATCACTAATTGAGAAAATGCCTTATAGCTGGATCTCATAGTGGCATTCTCTCAAGGGAGGCCGGCTCCTTTCTCTGTGATAACTCCAGCTTGTGTCAAGTTGACACACAAAACCAGCCAGGTCAGGGGGTTTTCAGGCAGTGGTAGACTGCATGGTTCTGAAGATCACGCAGACACGAGACTGGTGGGAAGGTAGAGGAAATAAGTATTGCTGATGATCAAGTCCGGGTGAAGAAGACTCAGATGTGTATGTGTTGGGTAGGGTGCATGCATGTATTCAGGGCTGGAACTCAGACCTATATAGCACTGATTTCTGGAAGGAGTAATATTAGCATTTTTTTTGTCTTTTTTTGTAGGAGGGGAGCCTTTACTGAATATTTATTGTAGGCTAGACATAATGCTGCATTTCTACATAAATTGCTTTATTTAATCCTCAAAACTGCCTCTAAGTAGGCAACTCAGTCTGAAGCCAGATCTGGGGTACCTTGACTGGCCAACCAAGGACTTAGGCCCTTTCTTTTGATGCTCTGGCAATGAAATAGACACGAACTTTTATGTTCTTCATTACTTCTATAGGGCCAGGCACATGGGGAAATGCTTATAATTTTATTGGTTGCTAGGAACATTATCTTGAATTGATCAATCATGATACGCAGTGCACCTATGTTTTGCCACCATGGAAATACTTACTTCTCACAAAATTGTGAAAGGTGTAGTAGGACATTGAGGTACAGAGAAGTGATGTGACGTGTACAAAGTGACGGAGCAAGAGAGGGAGAGAAGGATAGAGCTGTGTGCTGGAGAGAAGGACAGAGCTGTGTGTTGGGCCCCAGCAGTACTAGCTTTAAGGTACATGCATTTGATTACTGTGTTACTGAGCTGCTCAAAATCCATTTAGGAGACCACATTGACAATTAAGTGATGGCGAAGCTTTTATGACAGGGTCAATTGGAAGTCAACTGTTTTAGGGAGGATGAAAGGAAGTGCTTCGCCAGGTCTTCTACTGCCTCCTCCAGAGAAAAGGCATCTTCTCCAGGCCTCGAGTATCAGGAGAATGCAGCCCTGCACATTGCTGGGTGGCCTGTGTGTGTATGCTTTCTCTTCTCCCCCCACAGTGTATTTACACTCAAGACTGAGATAAACATCCATTTGCTTTAACACATGTGAAAATACCTTAGCAACTTCCCGCAGCTCTGGCCTGTTGCTAAGCAGTGACCCTTCTGCTACCATGGCAACATCACCAGACTCTGGAGGGCTGCTGGTATCAACCTTCTGACTAGACTTGGGCCCTCAGGAGCACATTTGCTCACAGGGGCAGCCATTCTGTCTTGTTTGGCTCTATCAGAAAAGCCTATGTTCTCCTGCAGGAAGCTTCCTAGGGAAAACAGCCATTCGGTGCTTAGGAGATGAGGTCTGTGGTGGCTCCACACCTACTGCTGTGCCCACCTCACTCTGTGAAGTGGGTGGAGCTCAGGGTGGATGCACCAGAAGGTGCAGTGAGTTCTTTCTCTGGATCAATGGAATGAATTAAGGATAGTAATGGCTTTGGAAATCACGGCGGCAGGAAGCTACTACCACCCCGAGGGAGAGTTTTTCGGAAATGATTTTCAAATTATAAACCTGGAATCACAGGGCACAGGTCACTTAGACAGGGAAGCACACAGTGCAACAGTGGTTTAGTCAACAACTAGCCAAGTATATGATGACTGTACCATTTAGCCTAGCTGTGTCATGAGCTATTCCATCTGCATTTGCATGAGTACATTCTATGATGTTTGTTTGGCAAAATAATGCATTTCTCAGACATATCCTTGTCTTTAGGCAACACAGGGTTGTACTGCAAGAGATACCACTCTGGAGAAAGAGAAGTGTGTAATGGTTAGTATTACTTGACGACAGAATGACAACACCTAGAATCACCTAAAAGACAAATATCTCAGCAAGCCTGTTTCCTTAATGCAGTCACACTGTTTATATGGGCTGAGGTCCAGACTGAAGAGAAAAAAGCAAGAACATAAGCATCCATATCTCTCGGCTTCTTGACTATGCCCAGTTGCCTTCCCTTCCTGCTGCCAAGTTTTCCACCATGATGGATCATAGAGCAGGGGTCACTTAGACAGTGCAACAGTGATTCTTATCCCCCCGTCACCAGGAGGCAGAATAAATCCTTTCTCCTAAGTTACTTCCTTTGGGTGTTTAGTCACAAGAAGAAAAGAAACTGACACAGCATTAAAGAAATATCTGGAGCTCATCCTGGTGTTTCTCACTGGCCAAATGGAATTTGAGCCATCCATAAAGAAACTCAGACATTGTAGCTTTCAAGGGCATTGGCCTCTTCAGTAAAAGAGGCAGGGAAGGAGAAGAACTAACTTAGAAGTTACATATGATTATGGTGGGTATACTGGCTGGTTTTGTATGTCAACCTGACACAAGCTGGAATCACCAGAGAGGAAGGAGCCTCAGTTGAGGAAATGCTTCCATGAGATCCAACTGTAAGGCATTTTCTTAATTAGTGAGCAATGGGGGAGGACCTGGCCCATTGTGGATGATGCTGCTCATGGTCTAGTGGTCCTCAGTTCTATAAGTAAGTAGGCTGTGGAAGCTATGGGAAGCAAGCAGCAGCCTTCCATGGCCTCTGCATCAGCTCCTGCCTCCAGATTCCTGCTTCACTTGAATTCCTGTCCTAACTTCCTCCAGTGGTGGAGTGTGATCTGGAAGTGTAAGCTGAATTAACCCTTTCCTCCTCAATGTGCTCTTTGGTCATGGGGTTTCATCACAGCAATAGAAACCCTAACTATGACAGTGGGGAAGGCAGAGACTAGCATGGCTAACTTGTCAAGCCAGGCAGGCTAGGAAGAGCAAACTCTCCATCTAGATCTACCTGTGGGACAGGATAAAGGCCAGGGAGTAGAGCCAGCTGCAGACATATTTAACCAGGAGGCATGACATCAGGAATAATGGGCAGCCAATGTGAGTAAATCCAAGGTATTGTCTCAATGGACTCTCACACATTACCCTCTCTGACCCACAGGCAAAGCTTGAGTAGTTTTGTGGAAAGTTTTCTGTCTCCAGATTGAGAGGCCTGAGAATACTTTTACATTCTTCAAAATCTTCCTTCTAGAAGCTTCTTCCTTTTGGCATCGCTTGGCCCTCAACCTGGTTGTCAGTCCTAGCCCAGAAGCTATAGATTGACAAAGTTTAGACCACAGCAGCATCAACTGCCACCTGGGAACATGTTGAAAAAGCACATTTACAGACCGCTCCACCCCCATTCCTGTGTCTTTCCTGAGGGCCATTCTAGGCATGCACAACAATCTGTTTTAACTAGCCATAGCTGGAAAGGGAGGCCACAAGCCACTCATACAGCCAAAGCAGCAGTCCATAAATGTTAGCACACTGTTCTAGTTTCATTGTGTTGATGTGATAAGACACTCTAGCCAAGAGTAACTTAAGGGTGGAAAGGGTTTACTTCAGCTTATGCTTGCAGGTCACAGTCTTTCACCAAGGGAAGTCAGGGCAGGAATGGAAGCAGAAACCATGGCGGCTGCCATTTGCTGGCTCATTCTCAGGCTCGTGCTCAGCTAGTATTCTTTTATAGCCTGGGACCACTTGCTTAGGGATGGTGCCGCCCCTTTCTCCCAGTATTGCTCTTCCTATCTTCTCAAAAAACCTAGCTTGTAGCCTGAGGCCCCCCTTGCTGCATTTTTATGTTCCAGACCAGAGAAGCTTGGCCGTGGGTCACAATGTTTAGATAATCCTTAGATAATCCGAGCAACACCAGCAATTGATGGGATTCAGGAAATGTTTATAAGTGGTTAGCTGTTAAGGAAGTAGATCCCAGATGTAGAGTTGGGGTTCATGGACAGAGTATTAGTTCTGAAGGAATTAGGAAGGGTACCTCAAGAGATTCTGATACTACGAACAGGTCATGGGCTCCAGCAAAGAATGTTAGGGCTGGATGCTCTCAGGAGATACTTCTCCACAGGTCTCACACAGTTATGCACTTCTTGCAGGCAAGAGTGATTTCTTGTTGTTCTTGACAGCCTTTTCAAGCTGTTTGTATGGTGAACATCCTAGAAGACACAGATTGTGTTTCTTTCTGCAGCAAATGGCAGTTATACTTGGTAACCCTTATGAAATATTTGGGTTTCTTAAACTGTGAGCTCCTGTCCTAGAACATAACCCACCCTGTATTCTTATGATTTATTGCTCACTTCAACTTGTTCAGTAGATTTTGGGACTTGCAAGAATGGTATAAAAATAAGGAGTCACTGGATACTGTAGTTGCTTGAAGTAATAAGCCATCTCTGGTCTCAGATCAGAGATCATTATTTCTGAAAATGTGTCGCAGGTTGACTTGCTACCTCCACAGTTCTTGACAGCTCATGGTAGCCCTCAGCCTCAAGAAATACGGGTCTGGACTAATAGGAAAGATAACGGAGCCTGAAGCAAGGGGTGAGCGGCTCTGTTGGACTTCTCCAAGGAGTGGGCAGAGCTGACTCTAATGTGTAGTAGGGTCAAGACTTCATGTGGAGGAGATAGCAGGAAGAAGAAAGAAGGCTCCAAGCTTCTTTTTTAGGAATCAAACTCAATTAAATGATTAAATCTAAACAGTGGCATGTGGGACCCCATAGGCTCTCTTAGTTCATTTGCGGTTCCATACAGAATTTCCAGGATATGATTATTTGTAGAACATAGAATTTATTTTCTTGCCATTCTAGAGGTTAGACAGATCAAGCCCAAGGTCAAGGCACTACAAGGCTCAGCCGTGGAGGAGTCCATGCCTGAACACAGTGCACGGTGTTGTGTCTAAACATAGTGGGAGGCAGAGGGACAAAGAGGGCAGAGCCCCCTGTGCAGGTTTATTTTTTATAAACTTGACATAATTGGAGACATTTGGAAAGAGAGAAACTAAATTGAGAAAACGTCTCCATTAGACATCTCTGTAGGCAAATCTGTGAAGTCTGTGGGGACATTTCCCTGACTGGTGATTGATGATAAGAGCCTAGCCCACTGTGGGTGTGCCACTTCTAGGCAATGGGCCTGGATTGTATAAAGAAGCAAGCTGAGTAAGCCCTGAGGAGGAAGAGGTAGGCAGTGTCCCTTCATGGCTTTTGTTTCTTTTCCAACCTCCAGGTCCCTGCCTTGAGTCCAGCCCCAACTTCCTTAGATGATAAACTGGGGTGTGGAAGTGTAAGCCAAGTCAACCCTTTCCTCCTCAAGTTCAATTTAGTCATGGTGTTTTATCACAGTAGGAAGCCAGCTAGAACACCCCCTACGCCAAGTCCCTTTTAAGAGCTCCCCCAATTCTATTCATGAGAAAGAAGCCCTCAAGCCAAGTCACATCTTTCATAAATTTGGTTTTAGTGTGCTAGTGTGTGTATATACACATGTGTGTTTTCATGATGTGTGTGTGTGCAAGCCAGAGGTTAACGTTGTCTTCCTCAATTGCTTGCTGTCTTATATATCAAGGTAGCACCTTACACTTGATCCCAGAGCTTGCTGAGTCAACCATTCTAGCTAGCCAGCTTGCTTTGGGGCTCCCTTGTCTCTGCTTCCTGTTAACCAGGATTACAGGAAGACCTTTATGTGTGTGACTGAGGATCTGAATTCCAGTATTCATGCTTGGGCGACAAACGTTTTACCCTCTGAGACGTCTCCCCAGTCTGTCTCTTGTCATCTCTTAATAACCCTATTTTAATATTTTCACATTGGCAGCACCTAAAGTTTGGATGGGACACATTTGCGCTATAGCAAAGACCATTTTACCCTTTGATTTCCAGATCTGCATATCTGAATCACTCAAAGAATGTTATAAAAGTTCAGGTGCCAGAGCATTTCCACCAGGATTCTACCTAGTCTCACTGGCAGTGACATGGGGCTGGTTCCAACGTTACCTGGATGCTCTGAAATCTAGATGAGTTTGAGAACCATTCATTTATCTACTGTGAAAAAATAGGTCCACAGCATTTAGAGGGACTTGAGAATCTGTTTTTTTACCAGGCTGAATTCCCAGGGTCCTGGGCTTTGTGCTAGGCTCACAACCCCTGAGCCATGGATAGCTTCTGTTGCTTGAGATCTCAGTCAGCTCTGGCTCACAATCCCAGAGCCATGGATGGCTTCTGTTGCTCAGGACCTAACTCAGTGCTGGCCAGGGTTTCACCTGGAACTTGACCAATAGAGACTTTCATTCCAGAGAAAAGCAAGGCAGGGATCCAGAGGGAAGGCTTCTCTTCATGTTGTCAAGTAGGAACCTCGGTTGCTAGGCAACCAGACAGTCCAAGGCAGCCTTGCTGCTCTGTGGTGATGCTTTGCATTTTAAGATTCCTTGGGTGGGTTCTGGAGAACCTCATGAAGGGCAGACATGACAGCTGTGTGTGTCTGGGCACAGGTTCACCCCATTTTGCCATGCCTGTATGGCTATCATAAGTTAGAGGAAGATACGAATGCCTCCCAATGTAACTGGTAAAATGAAGATATTCTAAAAAGACACACATGTCTTAATCTGACTGTCAGACTATTAAAACAGTGGATCCCCCAAATGGGAGTTTTTCCAAGAACCTCATGCCTGGGAGAAGGAAAGAGCTTCAGACAGAGGGAGAATTTGTCTCCATTAAATAGATTTCACACAGTGCTAATAGCCTGTTAGAATAGCTTACTGATGAGACTGAAGTCCATACAGTGAGGGTCAGTGCTGAGTTGGACCACACCTTGACTAGCACTGTTTGGATGCATAGCCTTGGTCATTTGTCCGAGGCCCTGAGGAAGACACTTGGGGGGGGGGGCATTGCTGAGTTTCTTTGTCCCTTTTTCCATTGTGGCCACATTGAATAAATCTTCTTTAGCTGTTTTCTACTGTTAATTTGGATCTTTTCATTGGCTGATTGAGAATGGGTGGTCAAACCTGGCTTGGGACATACACTGCAACCCCCAGCTTTGATACCAATAAGACTGTACATGAAGAGAGACAGAATGTGGTTTAGCAGGTGATTATCTTGAAGAAGAAGAAGAAGAAGAAGAAGAAGAAGAAGAAGAAGAAGAAGAAGAAGAAGAAGAAGAAGAAGAAGAAGCCTTGTTAAAGCTTGAAGGGCCCTTGAGAGCTTTTGAAATTAGGAAATAATTTCAAATTTATAGAAAACTTATAACAAGAACT
This sequence comes from Arvicanthis niloticus, assembly GCF_011762505.2. NCBI lineage: Eukaryota > Metazoa > Chordata > Mammalia > Rodentia > Muridae > Arvicanthis > Arvicanthis niloticus. Next base: position 55,351 of record NW_023046138.1, read on the forward strand.
ACACCAAATGCCTCCACATTTTCTATTTTTAACAGTTAATCAATTTGCTTTGTGTTTGCCCTTTCTCTCTCCATAATATTTTTCTTAACCATATAAAATAAGTTAGATGAATGGTGACCCTTAATTTGACAATATTTCAGGGTCTATTTTTCCCAAATAAAGGTGTCCTTTCCATTTTTCATATAGACTCACAGGACATTAATCAACTTAAAGTTTAATATTAAATAGCATCATTATTTAATTCACTTAGTGTTTCCATATTTTGTCAGTTAATATTATGACTTCTTTTTGCTACAGTTCTCCCCTTCAGTGAAAGATCCTGTTTAGAATAATAGATTATAATAGAATAATTAGAATATATACGGTATTTTGTTATGTATTTCTTAATTTCCTTTCATCTGGACCAAACTCCAGCTTTGCCTGTTGAGTTTCTCCATCATGAATTTGGTATTTGCCTTCCAGACTAGAATACTACATCAACGATACCATGTCCTTCTTAAGGCATTATTTCTGGAGTCAAACAATGTCAATTTGCCATTATGGTGGTTTGAATGTGCTTAGACCATGGGAAGCTGCATTAATAGGAGATATGGCCTTGTTGGAGGAAGTTTAACACTATAGGGGTGGGCTTTGAGGACCTAAGCTCAAGTTCTGCCCAGTATAGAAGACAGAGCCTCCGTTTGGCTTCCAGCAGAAGCCAGTCTTCTCCTGGCTGTCTTCAGATTAAGATATAGAACTCTCAGCTATATCCCCAGTATCATGTCTGCCTGCATGCTGCCATGCTTCCTGCCATGACAATAATGGACTAAATCTTTGAAACTGTAAGCCAGCTCCAGTTAAATGTTTTCCTTTATATGAAAGCTTGTGTCTTGGTCATGATGTCTCTTGACAGCAATAAAACCCTAAGATACCACCTCTTAATTTTGATCAACTGGGGAGGGTGTTGTTCAGTGTCTCTGTATAGTTATTACTTTATTTGTGTCTTTCACTAACAATTTAAGTCCATGTAAGCATCAGCACTTCCCCAATGGTCTACATCAACCCTATTAGTGATTGTTGCTTGAAACAATGTTAAGGGTTTCACAATGAAGCCTTCCCAGCTCTAGCTTCTTGAGGGCTCTGTTGTAGAGTATAAAGTTGACTTCCCGGCAATATTACTTCTGGCCTTGGAAAGCATTTCAAGGCAGCTAAATAGAGACTCTGTTTCTCCATGTCTACACAGGAACTTCTGAAGTGTTCTTTGGATGCTGTGTTTTTCTGAACTGTTCCTGAGTCTCAGTTTTATACAGTATAGTAAACAATCATGCAACTTTATAATTAGTGCTTCTGGGTTTTAGGAATTAGTTCATTTATTTGCTTATTTGTTTAGATAAATAACAAAAATCTGGGGGTTATAATTGCCACACATGGTCATAAATTCTGGGTCTGTGGTGAAATAGATGGACATAGTGCCTATCATTGAAAAATCTAAAGTCTAATGGGCAGGACAGATATTGGACAAATGCTAATACACTAAATTTTGTGAAGGTAACAAGTAGAGATCGCTTTCTGAGGATGCAGCAACAGGATCTACCCTAGTCTCGGGGACTTGGAAATATTTCAGAAAAAAAAAATGAAATTAAGGATAAGTTGGGATGACGTCAACTAAGGATGGAATTCTGGGAGTAGCAAGTGTACTCTCTTGGAAACATGGTACATCTATATTGCTGGGTGTCTGGGTGAGGCAGGAAGGGATCATGAGAAGCGGGGGTTTCCCAGGCTCTGGGAAAACCCTTTGAGCCTTTATAAAAATTATGCCCTTTTCATCCTTGGAGGCCAAGGGAAGCCTCTGAAGGATTTTTAAAAGACAAGAAAGACAAAATTGCATACGTAAATGGAAAAGCTCACTCTGGCTGTTCTGTGGGAAAAAGGTCTAGATATCCTAGAAAGAATAGCGGAGTATTGGTTTAATTGATGGGGAGACTGTAGGGAAGCTCTGGTGGTGGGTGACTGTGGCCTGACTAGGGTGGCAGCAGAAGGTGTGTGCAGGAAGTGATCTGATTCTTCTGACTTTACCATCTCGCCCTTGGCATTGCTCTAGTGTAGATGTCAAATGTCCTTTACATGCCCATGCTTCTGAACATTTGGCCACCAGCCGGTGCCACTGCGATTTGGGAGGTTGTGGCAATCTTAGAGGAGAGGATCTAGCTGAAGAAAATGGGTCATCAGGGGAGGGGGCAAGCCCTGAGTTATTTATAGTACGAGTCCTCACTTCCTGTTTAGTTTATGTCTGGATTCATGTAGCTGTGAGGAACCTAGCCACATGTCCTCATCACTGTGAAGACACACACCTTTTCCTGCACGATGCACTGTATCTCCTTAAACTGTAACCCATAATAAATCCTTCCTCTCTTAACTTGCTTTTAAGGCATTTCCTTGCAGCAACAAGGATGGTACCTAACACAGGCATTAGGGATAGACCATGAGGCTGGAATTCCTGAGATAGGAAGCAACAACCTATCTGAACACATGACAGTGCCCACTGGAGGATGTCAGCTTTCTTTCTTTCTCTAAAAATGTATTTATTTATGCATTTATGCATATATGTATTCATTCATTCATTCATTCCCTTCATTCATTCAATTGTGTATGTGTGAATGCCTGCATGTATGTACATGCCCCAATGCATGCCTGTTGTCCTTGGAGGCCAGAAGAGGACTTTGGTTCCCCTGGAATTGAAATATCAGACAACTATAAGCCACCTATTGTAAATCCTGGGAAATGAACCCAGAACTTCTACAAAAACAGGACGTACTTTCATCTGCTAAACCATTTTTTTTCCAGCCCCAGATGATAGTTCTTGACCTACATGGGAGACACGTGTAGAAAGTCCTTATGAAAGAAGCTTACACATATCTACAAAAAGGTAGCCAACTCTGGGGCAGAATCTTACAGGTTGCCAAATAACTAGATTTTCTTGAAAATACTTTGCTTGGTCCTCTCTATTTAGCACAAGGCTCTCTTAATTAATGTAAGTTAAACTTATAAATCTATAATAGGACAGAAGAATCTGGTTCTATTCCTAAGTGTTGTACAGTTATGTTTGGTTTGTGTAACCATTTGAACTTCAGAGACATTATCAGTATAGCTAATTTGGCTCCTAGACAATACATTTAGAATTATAGTGGAATCTTCCCCCCCAACCCAGCATTCTTTGCTTTGACTGCAGCTTTTATGGCACACGATATGTCCCCATTAACTTTTATTAGATCCATAATTTTTTTATTAACATTGAGTAATAACTGTTTTCAGTGGCATCGCTCTTCCAAAGAGTCCTCACTTAGTCGTCCATGGTAACAGTTGCTAAATTGAAGTTTCTTCTGCTAGCATTTCACCCGCAGTAAATCCAACCATTCTACCTTGTCTTGCTTAAGAAGCCATGAAATTTCCAGACATTATCAGAAAAATGACCACAGTCAATGTGCTCTAAATGGAGACGGAAATTGAGCCCTGGATGATCTGACTCATGATGCTTCATAGATAGAGACTGGGAGTGAGATCTCTCACCCTAAGTGAAGTCTCTCCTCGAGGGAGGTTACTGGGTGATCTGAGCTTCCACATTGGGACTGTGTCTAATGGAAGTTAAGGGCTTCTTTCAGTAACAGCAGTGGTGGTTGTTTTTCTTCCTTTGAGTTAAGGATACAACAAACACTGGGTGGGTACCTTACCTGGAGTGAAGAGTGAAAGAGATTGGCTTGCTTGGCTAACTGTGATCAGCTTCATGCTATCTGGTTCAGACACTCTTGCCTTGAGTTTCAGAACGATACTCTTACTTAAGAGGACGTGGCTTTATTCTTCCCAATATAGGTTCAATTCGACTCAATTTAGTTCAATGCTACACAACTCAATTCTATGGCAGATTCTTCATATTTTCCTCATTGTGGCCCAGCAAGATGCCTGTATTCACTGTGACTGGTTAGGTTGGCAAGTGACAGAGAAGTCAAAATTTCTTTCATATTAAAAAAAGTACAGAGGCAGGACATTCAAAACTCATATAGCAGGCCCAGGAGTGGTCACAAGACTACACTGTATCTTGCCATTCTGATATCTTTAACATGAAGTTTTCAGCTCATGAATAAACACAGCAGCCCAAGGTCCAGCCTTCATAATCTGTGTTTTGACATAGGGGAAGAAAGGTGGATGGAAGCCATGTTTTTCTCCTTTAAGGACTCTCCCAAGATGTTGCACTATATTTGTGTAACACAGAGCTCAGTCACAGTGTCTCATCTGTCTGCAAGGGGAAATGGAATACATCATCATTCCAGGCAGCTTGGCCTGTGCTGGAACTTAGGGGTTCTATTCCTCAGGAAGAATAGCAGAATACATATTAGAGGATATCTAATAGATTCTAAAAGTTAATGATGCATGGTGTTACCTCTAGGGCTTTAAAAAAGAGGTGAGAAAGTTCCTTTGGTATATGTATACGTGTATATATATGTGTGTGTGTGTGTGTGTGTGTGTGTGTATGATGTACGTGTATGTGTATATATATGTATATGATGTATATGTATGTGTATGTATATGATGTATATATCTGGTGACTTTGAAAAATATTAAGGTGTCCAGTAGCTGAAGCTGAAAAAAAATCCATCTATCCATCCATCCATCCATCCATCCATCTATCCATTTATCCATCCATCCATCCATCCATCCATCCATCCATCCATCCATCCATCCAGTTAATACATACATTGAGTATCTGCTGTATCTCAAGACAACATGCTCAAACTGAGGAAGTTGATTTGAATTTATTAGCCCTCATATACAAGGAACCTATAGTCTGGGTGGAGGACAATGGCAGCTAAATTAATAGATCCAGGTAATAATTGCTTCATTGGAAGTAATCACTTGTTTTCTCGTTGAACAGCGTCTCACTGAATACCTGCTACAAAGATGCTTTTGTAGGCACTGAGGATGGCAAAGCAGAAAGTGAGAGAGACTGGCATGCAGTGACAAAGGCTCCATGAGGATATAGATGGGTACAGTGGGAGATAAGAACATAAGCTCCTGACTGCCAGGATGAGTTAGGAATTGCTTCCTTTGGATCACAACCCTTCTGCTAAAGCCATGAATGAGGAGCAGGGTTCCTCTGCATCCTGAGGTTCACTGACCACTAAAGCAATGGAGCTCCTTTGTTTTAATGCTCAGGTGGTGATTGGTGACAACTCATGCTTCTTAGTAATTTTTCGTGTTATACGACTGTGTACATGGAAGTATTTGCTTCTTCATGTTTCTTGTAAGAGTGGTAATAAGGGATATTTATGATTTTACATGGTCTTAAGCATGGTTGGTAGTATATTCAGGCTGTCTTGGGTCTGGAGGGCTTGACAAATGCATTTCCACCATAGCAAGGTACAGGAAACCGAAAACAATTGCATCCCAAGTGAAATGAAGACCCTGACAAAACACATCCTATCAGAAGGATGAAATTAGATATCTATCAAAACGCATTTGTCTTCTAAATAACCATCCATAGGTTTTACGTTCTGGTAGAAACAGACATTCATCAGTTTATCACAATGGTGCTGTCAGAGACCTGGCAATTTAAAAAGAAACTTGAAGATCTTTCTAGAAGAATAACCTCAGAAGACTTTAGGGGGCTGTTTCCCTTGCTTTTATTTCTCCTCTTTCTTTGGCTCCCTTTGAGAACCCATGGTTTAATACTACAAAGAAGCAGAACATCTATTTAAAATCAATCCAATAATGCTATGTTCCGAAGCATTAATTCCTGCCTGTAATCATTTCCTTGCAGGGGATGTTTTTCTTCTCCAGGCTTTCTTCTTTAGGTGTGGTTTGTGGGATGTGTGTGTGTGTGTGTGTGTGTGTACGTGCATGTGTGTTTGTATGCATTATTGTGTGCCTGTATGTGTATTAGCATTACACATTCTTGGCTTTTGTTCAGTATATACCTGAGATGCAGGTTCCCCTCCCTACTAGCTCTATAGCTTCCTTGCTGTACAGGGAAGGATATAGCCTTGGTTCAGATAAAATGGTGGGAATGCAGAGGCGTGTTGTGACTTTGCTCTCTGGGTCACTTGTTCTTTCTTTTTCTGTTCAGACTGTGAGCTAGAGGCATCAAAGTTTGTTCTTGGGAGGCAGGCCAGAGGGCTGGTGAGTCTGCATGCATCAGCGGTGGGCATTTCAGCTAGACTGTTTCTGGGCAGGAATTTTCTGCTAAAACAATCACTATCTTGTCAAACATTCTGTCCAATGAAGAAAATTAATATGATAACTCTGCAGACAAAAGCACATTTTGACCAAAGCCCAACACTATGCATTTAAATACACCCTGGAATTAATGCTGTGATTAGCATTAGAACTTGCCAAGGACATAAATTTATTATAAAAATGGTTTAAGAGTCAAGCCAACCAAAGCTTCCCCAGAGGAAGGGAGAACAACATGGAATTTCAATCAGGCTTTCACCATAGGCACAGAGTTTCTTAAAACCTGAGTTCTCTCGTGGTGCCTTGTCCTCTGAGTACTCAGCCCTGGAACCACCATTACTTGGCGTTCTGAAGTGTTGTACTTGGACCTGAGGGAGGAAGGGAGGAATAAGGCCATGGATGAAACTTAAGTCAAGTCTAGAAATGTCTAGAAGGATTTCATTGCTGTGAAGAGACATCATGACCAAGTAACTCTTATAAAAGAAAACATTTAATTGGGGCCGGTTTACAATTTCAGAGGTTCAGTTCATTATCATCATGGTGGGAAGCATGGTAGTGTCCAGGCAAACATGGTGCCAGGAGAGCCAAGAATTCCACATCTTGATCAGCAGCAGGAGACTCTCGTCTGAACTGGGCAAAGCTTGAGCATAGGACCTCAAAGCCTATCCCCACAGTGATGCACTTCCTCCAACATGGCCACACCTACTCCAACAAAGTCATACTCCTAATAGTGCCACTTCCTATGGACCAAGAATATCCAAATCACTATAAGAAACAATGGGGTTCAGCTCTTAGAGATCATCATTAGAGGGGGAGAGACAGATGGCCCAGTGGGGAAATAAATGGAAGAAAACATGACTAGTCATTGTGATTTGGATGTGAAATTTTCCCCACAGACTCATGTGTTTGAAGACTTGGTCCCCAGCTGGCAGGTCTGTTCAGGGAGCTTGTGGAATATTTAGCAGATGGAGCCTAGCTGAAGGAAGTGGGTTGCTGGATAGGGGGTGGGGCTTGTGATTCATAGACCTGCCCAGTTTATCTCCTCTTTTCATGATCACCGCCATGTAACAAGCAGCTACCTCCATCCCTCCTTGTGACCTGTGGCTGTGTTTCCCCTACCACAACGGACTGTAATGTCTTAAATCATGACCCAGAATGGCCCCTTCCTCTTTGATGTTTCTTCAGCCAGACATTTTGTCATGATGAGAGAAAGAGAAAAATAAGCAATGCAGTGGCTTTATTTCATTACCCTGTGCCTATGCCAGTGCATCGGTCATCTCTGTGACAGGTAAGTTCCAGTCAAGATGGATTATGATGCTTCAGACACCAGAAGCTTATTATGAAAGGTTGACTGTTATTCCTAGGGCTCTGAGCAAGGAAAGTTCTTTTGTGACATTTACCACACAACATCATTAGGACTTGCTCATGATGAAATCTTTTTGGGGAGTATCTGAACGTTTTGAAGGAAAGGAGCTGGCCTTTCTTGTGATGAAAACCCCAGCCTCACCAGGGTACCAACTGTAATGTTTATATCCTATCAATTTGGCTCCACTATCTGGGACTAGCACTTTGTAAGTGTCAAATGTTGCCCTTTAACCCCAGCACTCATATTGAGAGCAATTGATCAGTTTTTTGGTGGCTCCGAGAAGTAATTTATAACCTATAGTGTTGAGAAAGACACCAATGGTTTGGCTTCAAATTTGAATAGACTCTCCTGGACCAGAGTGAACTTGGAATAATATGTTTACAGTTTTCTCATGGATTCGATACAAAACACTTTATCCAAATCATGACTATCTGGGGCTGACATAGCACAAAATGAAACTAAGAGCCATAACACACACACACACACACACACACACACACACATTTGATTGGTAAGGATCTGCATGCTACACTTTTGTTGTGTAAAATTAGATTGAAGAAAGCCAAATTTGTTGAGGAATGGTGGCCAAGAAAATTTGCTATTGGTACGTAGTCCTTATTGAGTTGGAGAAACCTTATTTTGCCGGTAAGGGATTTGTTTAAAAGTTACATTGGACATAATTACAATGAAAATTGACTTCATTAAGAGGAAATAGGTACAGAATAGAAACAGTTCAATAGTGCCAGTGTGTGAAGTGGATTGAGGTTTTCTTTTTTAAAAATGTATTGTTTTTTATTTTATTTTTAATTTTTTTGGTTTTCGAGACAGGGTTTCTCTATGTAGTCCTGGCTGTCCTGGAACTCACTCTGAAGACCAGGCTGGCCTCAAACTCAGAAATCCGCCTGCCTCTGCCTCCCAAGTGCTGGGATTAAAGGCGTGCGCCACCACCGCCCGGCAAAAAAATGTATTTTTATTTGATAATTTCACCTCCCTGATTTCATCATTATCATCTTTTTCCTCCCCCTCCTTCTTCTTCTCCTTCTTTAAAAATAACCCACTGAGTCCAACGGGTACTGCCCATAAACTGCTGGTTGTGGGGCCATCTACTGGAGTGCATTGACTTGCTAGGGGCCACACCCTTAATGAAAACTGACTCTCAACTGCCCAAAGCTTCAGTTAGGTGGGAGCTTGTAAGCCCCTCCTCATTCCACTCAGGAATGCTGCCTGACTGGGTGTTGTGCAGGTCTTCTGTGGCAGCCACAGGTACCATCAGCTCATGACTGCAGCGGCCCTGTCCTGTGTGGAAGACACTTTTACTCTGCTCCTCACTGACCTCTGGCTCACAGCAATCTTTCCAAGTCTTCTTCAGAGATGATCCCTGAACCTTTGGGGTTGCGGGTGAGGTATGTATGATGCTTGCGGCTGAGCTCAGAAGAGTCATCAGGGAGAGGACTTGAAATGTGCCATAACTGGTGGACGTGATAAAGAGGGAGATGGGTTTCTCTGGGTTTGATGAAAACAGGATCAGTCGGTGGAGTGAAAAGTTGAGGTCCCCAATCAGCATTTTTGTTGCATGTATTTAATAGAAGTGCTATGAATATCATCATCTTAACTCCCTCTAGCTTTTAACTCAAATACTTTTTAATATAGTTATTTTAATAGGGAATAATAGTATAAAGTTGATTTACTTTCCACTTTTGAGCCTACTAATTTCTTAAGAGGCTGTTTACCAACTACTGTTTTACAAAGATAGTTAATACCTAAATTTAAGAAACTTTTTAGGATTTTTTTTTTTCGGATTTTAATATAATTACACAATCTCCACCTTCCGTTTTCTCCTTTCAAGCCTTCCCATATACATCACTTTGATCTCTTTCTAAAATCACAGCCTTTTTTTCTTTAATCATTGTTACATACTTTATATGTGTATGTGTGTATGTGTATGTTCATACACACACACACACACACACACACACACACACACACACACACACAAACACACACACACACACACGTATTCCTGAATACATGAAAACTACCTTGTCAGTATGTTACTTGTAGGGCTATGTTTTCAGGGCTGAAAACCATTTGGCGTTGAATAAACAACTGCCATGCTCTTCCTTGGGGAAGATTATTTCTCCTGTCCTCAGCATTCCTTACTTGTTACTAGATCTTTGTGTAAGTTTGAGGCCTTGTGAGGTTTCCCCAGTCTGTGTTAGAGTGTCTATCGGTGGTGTCTTTGTTCAGGTTATGTGAGAGCAGCCTATGGGTTTAGCTTCTGACATTACTAAGAGACACAGTCTCACAGAGAACTCCTTGCAGTCTTCTCTTCTGCAATATTCCCCTAGCAACAGGTGGGGCTGGGCTTCACAACTCATAGTTCGGTTGGTTTTGGTTTTCTATAATTGTCTCTGTTTCATAGACAAGATTAAGTTTCTGATGAAAAATAAGGACTACAGTTAACTGGATATAAGGATATATATATATACATATATATATAATACAATTAGGGGTTATGCTGGTTTAGTGTGGTTGTGGGTTCTCTGAGATCTGTGGCTTAATTAGGCTGCTGTAGGCTAGGTTTCTAGTACTCGAACTGAGCTCCTTTTTGTTGAGTGGGTCTAAAGTCCAATTAGAGAGGTATTGGTTACCTCCACGGTATGCATGCCACCACTGCATCTCAGTGTTATTGTTGCGGTTCATAGATATCAGTGGGTAGTAGTACTGGCACCTCTCCCCTTTGGAAGCTTTTGTGGTGTCTTCTGGTCCCATGGAGTCTAGTTCTCTAGGATGCCACTTTCAGGTGAGTTCTAGCTCAGGGGATTCTGGGCTCTGTGTCTGAAGTGAATGGTATCTATCTTCAGCTGTAGGGATTTATCTTCCATTCTTGTGGGTCAATGAAGGAAGATAACAATACTTTGTAATGTGTTGGGAGAATCTTGGAGAACCCTAACCAACAACTCAAAAGAGGGCTTCTTCTACTTGGTGATGGGCTTGTGTTAGATGCTCTTTGTTTCTTGGAGGGAGCATTATCTGCAGATGTGAAAATTTCATTTGAACTATGTGTGATGGTTTGTATATACTTGGCCCAAGGAGTGGCACTATTAGAAGGTGTGGCTGTGTTGGAGTAGGTATGTCACTGTGGGTGTGGGCTTTAAGACCCTCATCCTAGCTGCCTGGAAGTGAGTATTCTGCTAGCAGCCTTCAGATAAAGATGCAGAACTCTCAGCTCTTCCTGAACCATGTCTGCCTGGATGCTGCCATGTTCTTGCCTTGATGACAATGGACTGAACCTCTGAACCTGCAAGCCACTCCCAATTAAATATTGTCCTTATAACAGTTGCCTTCACCAGGCTGGTGAGATGGCTTAGCGGTTAAGAGCACTGACTGCTTTTCCAAAGATCCTGAGTTCAATTCCCAGCAACCACATGGTGGTTCACAACCATCTGCAATGGGATCTCTTGCCCTCTTCTGACATGTCTGAAGACAGCTACAGTGTACTCATCTTATATATAAAATAAATAAAATCTTAAAAAAAAGAATAGCCTTGGTCAGGGTGTCTGTGCACAGAAATAAAACCCTAAGACACTATGTATGCATATGTATACACACTTACACACATTATAGCTATTTTTAGGGAGTTGATACTTTATGATCTTTACCCGTTTTAGGAATTCTTACTGTTGTTTTACCTCCCCTTTTCTGTATTTATCTCACCTTCTCTAATAAGAACCATTTAGCAACCACTGTCTATACAAAGATAGTTAATATCTGCATTTTTTCAAACTTTTAAATTCCACCATCCAGCAGAGAAAGTCTTTTTCTCAGATAACTCACTATGTGTTTGCACTAATATAACAAAATTACACAAGGAATATCTACACTTATTCTATCTGATAAAGAGAAAATAAAATGTTAGTATCCAATTATTATTTAAATACAACACAAAGGTACCCAAGATTCAAGCATTAGACCATCTTGGCAGCCATCTACTGAGCTGATATTCCACTCTAGTAATAGGCTGTCCTCTAACCTTGAAACTGATAATCTTTTATGTACAATTGTATACACAGATGCATTCATATTTTCTAAACACACATTTAGAAGTGTGTGTGTGTGTGTGTGTGTGTGTGTGTGTGTGTGTGTGTAGAGGTCAGAGGTTGGGTGTCTTCTCCAATCATTTTTCACTTTGTTTTTTTGATATTTGTGTAACTGTGGGCTTTTCCACCTGGCTTCATTGTTCCATGACTTAATGACTCTGAGACTTCTTATATATGAATAAATGCTTAGGCCAGTAGCTTTGGCTTGTTCTCTGTCTCATAACTGATCACACATGTACTCTATTCTAAGTTCTGCAGCATGGTTAGTTACCTCTCTCAGGCTCCTGCATCTATTTCCAGCAGCCTTCAGGGCGAATCCTTTCTGTTTGACTATTTCCCAGAATCCCATCTCTCTCTACCAGATGTCCCACCTTTTAATCCTGCCTCAGCTCATTGGCGATAGGCTTTTTATTGACGAGCAATGCTTTCACACAATATGTAAAGATTCTCTCTACAGATAGGGTCTGTTTGACTATTAAGCCTCTGGGATGCTCCTGTCTCCACCTTCCCAGAGCTGTGCGATTACAGACACCCCACACATGCCTGAATTTTTTACATGGATGCTGGGATACAAACTCAGGTCCTTATGTGTGTGTGATAATCACTTTATCAATTGGGTTATCTTTTCAACCCTATATATTTTACTTAAAATGTAAATTATAAATCATTATATATACTAGTCTTGACACTTCCTTTTGCACTTTGCATGTTGTAAATTATACTATAATGTTAAATATACCTGAGTGTTTTTAATACTCTCCACTTTGTTTTTGGGGGCAGGATATGTTACTGAACCTGGTGTTTATACTGATTGGTTAGACTGGCTGGCTAGCAAACCCAGGGATCCTTCTCACTTCCCCTCTCAACTCTGGAGTTACTTTCAGGAATGTAGGGCCAATGCCTGGCTTTTATATTAATGCTGAACTCAGGAACAGTTGCTTTTTCCAGAAAATGCTTTGACCAGTTCTCTTAATATCTAATTTACACTCTCTTTTCTATATCTGGATGCACATATGCATAGTTAGTTTTCTGTCTGCATGCTTACAGCATTTACTTTTGTTACTATACACAAGGTCAAGTATCCTTATACATAATGTTAGATGTATTTCTGATAGTGAGATTTAAACATGATAGTTTCTGCAAAGTAGCCATCCAAAGACATTGTTCTGTTTGAAAGTCCCACGAATAGTGCAGTAGAATACCTGTCTTTTTTTTTCAATCAGAGACATGTCAAACTTCCTACTCTATGCAAATCTAAAAGACAGAAGAAAGAAAACTCCTTATAACTTGAATTTGCATTTCTTTTTAATGTGAGAGAAACCAAGAATCTTTACATTTCCCTCTGGTCTTCACTTTCTTAGCGGCTCCATTGGATTTGTTTAGAACTTTTCTTTTAAGATGGAAATTAGTTTTTTGTCATAGTTACACAAGCTTCCCCCCCCCTTTTATTGCTTGCTTTTGACTTTATGTTATTTTACCATAAGGACAGAAAAATTGTTGTTAGATTTATCTGCTATTTTGTGTTTTGTACTTGAAATCTTTCTATTAATTGTGTTTAAAATTATGTTTGCTTTCAGTACTTTTATAATTCAGTTTTTGCAACCAAATATTTTTATCTACGTGGCACTTATTTGGTATAAAGTAATGGTGAATAGTTTCAGATTTGTGAGTGTGTGTGTGTGTGTGTGTGTGTGTGTGTGTGTGAGAGAGAGAGAGAGAGAGAGAGAGAGAGAGAGAGAGAGAGAGAGAGAATGGACAAACCTGCTCTTTGAAACCATTTATTGAATAGTATACTTTCTCCCCAACTGTGTTGAAAACCAACCTACATAGAATGAGATTTGTGTGCAGATTGAGTCAACTTCTAGTTTTTCAACCGAGTTCCATTATTTAGCTATTTCCTGTGGCAGTACAAGACTATTTTAACCATGACTCTATCTATATTTTATTATCTGGTAGGAGACTAACAGTATGTATTCAGGACATGACTCCTAAAATTAGTGAGTTCTAAAGCCAAATAAAGCAGGGGCTGGCAAAATGGCTTAGCAGTTAAGAATGCTGGCTGCTCTTGTAGAGGACCCAGATTCAGTTCCCAGCAACCACACGGCAGCTCACAACCATCTGTAACCCCAATTCCAGGGGCCAAGATGCCCTCTTCTGGCCTCTGTGGCTATTACATGCATATGGTGCATATATATACACAAAAGCAGAACACTTGTATACATAAAAGCAATCAATCAATCAATCAATCAACCAATCAATCAATCAAATCACCTAAAGCAAAGTAGCTAACATCCAGGGAAATGAGAGGCTTTGTTTAGGTTTACCCCCAGCTTTCAAGTAGTTGAAAGTAGAGCTTCTGGCTCCAAATTACAGGGTTCAAATTCTATTTCACCCTTTACGCTATGCAGCCTTAGGCATGTTACTTATTTTTATGTGTCTAAGTTTCCTCATCTATAAAATACTAGATCTACCTCAAAGGGTGGTTATGAGAATTAAAGGAGTTAGGTGGTAGTTGGGTACTAAGTACTGTTGTGTGGGGTGGTGGGCTATGAGAAGCAGCTGGGTGCTTGGTCGAGCATAAGCCTGGAACCCCTGACCCTTATTGGATGGCAGGAGTTCGGCTCTGCTCCAGGGCCCAGGCTCTTTTCATTTAGCTTCATTCCTCCACAGCCCCTCCCACAGAGAGGTCCATGGCCATCAGTCATGAGGAACAGGTCTCAGGCCCTAGAGAGATTTACATACTAATGAGATGCCTGAAGGCCAGAAGGTGGAGCCAACTAAGCATTCTTCTCTAGACCCTCCCCCTTTCTCCCTTCCTATTTAACTCAGGTCTGCCCTGAGTTTCATGGGGGAGGGGGAGGGTACACATCCAGAACCCACCATCATCTGTCATGCCAATAAAGCCGTTTTGGAAGCCCACAGACTTTCTTGTGTCATTAGGGCTGTCTGGTGAGGAACCCTGGAGAAGGCCTTAATGAGCCGCTGTAGCCACAGCCGCTGTGCCTAACTTCTTGCCTGGAGAAACCCTCCGAGTTCCCCAGCCACCCTACTCGCACTGTTGTAACATCTGAACTGTAATGATGGTTAATATTGTCACTGCAACCAATGTGACAGATACTTTGGGCAGAGCTTAGCTACAAAACGTAGACTATATTTACTATAACTTTAAACTTTTAAGAGCTAATCTTTAACTCTCCAACCTTTTCTTTCCTTAATTGAAACAGATCTTGATAAAGAATCTGCTGTATTTATTTACATTGAGATATAATTGATTCTCAGGTCCTAAAATAGTGTCCTCCTTTTGATGAAGACTTGGTTTTTGACTGGTTACAGAGCCTGAATTACTGAGGAAGCACTGCAGGACCAGCCCCCCCAAGTCGCTGGACATCAGAGGCGGCACTCCGGTTAAGCAGCTATGAATGATGGACACGCGATGATGCCATTAAAAATAGACACAACTTTCCCCTTCTGCTGAGGATCATAAAGCCCAAGACAAGAGAGAGATGATCATGTAAACAGCTAAAGTTTGCTTCATGGATATCTCAGTTTGTCTAGGAAATTTAGGGGGACAGCTTATATAAGCCATTTAAGATCCCAGATCTCATTGTCTGGGGAACTCAAACTAAGGCAAGAGCTGAGGTATGAGAATATGGTCCTGAGGAGGTGAGAGATGGACCAATCTCTCAATAACCCTAGTTACTGAACACTTATTGGTTCTTGTAGTGGACCAGCCATAGATATATCTGTATTTAGATAGTTCAGTGTTACCTTCTTAAATTCCCATAGAAGAAAATAATAAGACCTTCAGTTAACAGATAAGAAATCACAGTATTGAGGAACTGAACTCTCTGCTTAGTCTTAACCATGTAGTTGATGGCAGAAATGTGAACTGGTAGCTGCCTATTCATGCCAACATCACTTTATTTTGACCTGATTATCCTCAGGTCAAAGATAATTAGCCACAAAGATACTTTTGACAATTCAGGTGAAGGGACTCTAGAACTAGAAGAGTCCATTGGCTCTTATCTCTCAAACAGCCATGATGTTTTAATTAATGACTTACTGATGTAAAGAGAAACCATAACCATGTCAACTCTTATAACAAAAAACATTTAATTGGACCGGCTTACAGTTTCAGAGGTTTAGTCCATTATCATCATGGCTGGAAACTTGGCAGCAAGCAGGCAGGCATGGTGCTGGAGAAGGAGCTGAGAGTACTATCTCTTGATCCTCAGGCAGTAAGAGGAGACTGTGTGCCACACTGAGTGTGGCTTGAGCACATAAGACCTCAAAGCCTGCCTGATGTGACACATTTCCTCCATTAAGGACACACCTACTCCACACCTCCTAGTAGTGACACTCCCTATGGGCCAAGCATTTAAACACATGAGTCTATGGGGGCCATTTCTATTCAAACCACCACACATGATTAACAAGATTTTCTTTGTAGCTTGTGTTGAGTTGGTTGCCTAGTAGTTCTGGGAAGGTTGTTCTCCGTATAAAGACACTGTGTTAATTACTCGACATTGCTGTGACAGAACACCTGACAGAAGCAACCTGAGGCAGGAAGAATTCGTTTTGGCTCACAGTTTGAAAGGCTACAGTCCATTGTGGCAGAGAAGACTTGGCATTTCAGCATCTGGTCTGTGGCAACAGGAACATAGGGTTGCTCGTTCACATCTCAGTTAATCAGGAAGCAGAGGTCTTGAGCTGGAACCTGGACTGGCTTTAACACTCTGACCCCATCTCTATGGCTGCACCATGTTCAAATGGTTCAATAACCTCCCAAGAGGATCAAGTGTCCAAACACATAAGCCTGTGGGGGAACCTTTTAGTTTCAAACCACAACAGACACATGAGTTGCACTTGCCAAGGTTATCTTAACGAAGGGCTGCATGTGAAAGAAAAAAGGACAGCTTTTTCCAAGTCTTACCATGGTGCTGTTTGGGAGATGCGCAACCCTGACTCTCTGGGCTGAACAGATGGGTGGAATCTGTATTTGCAATGCTCAGAATGGCTGCTGGAGCCCTGGCACAGCAATGTCCCTGGCAGTCGGATGAGCAGTATTCAGATACATGTAGCTGTGCCTGTCCCAGGCTTTAGAAGTGAATACATTTGTCTCTGTTACTCCGCTGTAACCCTCCTTGCTCTGTGGTCTCTGCAGCTGCCATATTTTACCGCCCATCTGTTCCTCTTTTATGACAGCAGCTTGGAAGAAGTGCAGCCCTCTCTACTCTGCTTCTTGGTGGCCTTTGATGGGGAAGCAACCTCCTGGGCCAGGGAATAAGTGCAGAAGGACACAAGGCTCTAGTGGCTGCACAGAGAGAGTGGAAGTGGTACTAGTGTCAAAAGAAGCAATTCTCATAATGAACTGAATAGGCAGGTGAAAGATGGCGGACTCTAGAAGTCAGTTCTGGGAGTTCCCCACCTCACTCATAACATACAGCTGCTGGGGGAATAAATATATGTTCTGATCTCA